>NC_058404.1:37174337-37366975 GCF_002201575.2 Neomonachus schauinslandi
CATCATTTATAGAGAGAAAAGGCAAGACACAAAGTATAAGAAAATATTTGTAACTCATATAACTGCTCAAAAACTACAATCCAAAATATATAAAGAATTCTTACAAAAAGAAAAAAAAATTGGAAGAAAAAAGCAGATATCCCAATTTGGAAAATGGTAAGAAAAAAAAAAGGGTGAACAGGTAGCTTACAAAAATAGAAATCAAAATATTCAATAAATATTTGCAAATGCATTCAACCTCACTAATAATCAAGAAAACATTGATTAGAACCATAATGAGAAACTACAGTGTATCAATAAGATTGGCTAAAATTGAACATTCCATTACTACTAATGTTGGCAAGGGTATAAAGCAGTAGAAAATATTATACTATTTGGTGGGAATATAAATTGGCATAACTACTGGAAAATGTTTGACAATATTTTCAAAAGTTGAATATATGCCAACTAAGAAATTCCTTGAGTATAAACTCATGTATATATGTGTGTATATATTCACACACAGAACAGGAAATAGGTACAAGTATGTTCCTAGCAGGATAATAATAATAAAAACAAAAAACTTAAAAAAACTCAAATGCACATCAACATTAGAATGAATAAATGTAGCCTGCTGTATAGTGATATAAACAAGTAACTATCGTTGTGTTCAACAACGTAGATCAAAAACCAGCAAACTACAGCCCATGGGCCAAACAAGTCCGTTGTGACCTACTTTTGCATGATTCACAAACTAAGCATGTTTTGTTGTTGTTGTTGTTGTTTTACATTTCTATGACTTATAAAACAGACAAAAAGGAATATGTGTCAGAGAATGTATCTAGCCTGAAAAAGCTAAAGTATTTACTATTTGGTCCCTTACAGAAAAAGTTTGTCAACCCCTGACATAGATGGATGTTAAAAGTGTACTCTTGATCAAAAGAAGCAGGACCTAAGAATGAATAGAGAATCATTCCAGTCCTATAAATTTCAAAATCAAGCAAAAGTAAACTCTTTTGTTTCATAATTAATATAAGTATTAAAACTATAATGAAAAGCAAGAAAATGCCTATCACAAAAGTCAGTTTGTAATTATTGTGAATGAAGGAGAAAAGTGTCATCGGGGGGGAGAGAGACCCGTGGACTTTAGGTGCTGGTAATAAAGTTCATACACACACACACACACACACAAATATGGCATTTTTCAGTACATAAATTTATTTCACAGTAACCATTTTTTGAAGAGTAATTGGGCTTTGGTTCTTACAACATGACATACTGAGATATTTGCCTACCTTTTTGCAACAAGTACATAGAATTGTTTGGTAATATGTAAACAAAAATATTTTAATATATATTTGGCCTAAAAAGAAAGAAGGTAAAATTTCTAGATGCCAGAAATGAAGAAGATCTTAAAGTCAGAGAGGAAAATTCCTGAGTGATGCCATGGTAGCCCAGGCAGGAATTGAATTTGCAGGCCTAGGGCAGCAGTACCTGAGAAGAAGTGGGGTTCATGATATCAGGCACATTTGAAAAAGCAATATGTAATAAAGACTTCTGCAAAAGTCCACAACTGATGATGGTTTCTCACTGAGTAAAAGGAAAATTAAAATATATCCATCCATTAACTCAAGGAAGAGACAAAGAGCTTGATTTATTCCTGGAAATATAAGTTGGGACAAAATATTCATTGGAAAATGGAAGCCCCCATTTCATAGATTTAGCCAAATGGGGAGAAAAACCTGGCATAAATATTGGTCCCAGAGTGAAGATATGCTGGGATCCTGACTTAAGCAAAAAGAAAAAAAAATTTCTAAGATTTTTTTTGCCCAGTGCTCATGCACATGCAGGCACACACACACACACCCACACACAAACATATCTCAGCTAACTAAAAAGGCACACACAACACGTATACAATGGGATATCACGCAGCCATCAAAAAACCTCGTATCTTGCCATTTGCAATGACGTGGATGGAACTGGAGGGTATTATGTTAAGAGAAATAAGTCAATCAGAGAAAGACAAGCATATGATCTCACTGATAAGAGGAATTCTTAATCTCAGGAAACAAACTGAGGGTTGCTGGAGTGGTGGGGGTGGGAAGGATGGGATGGCTGGGTAATAGACATTGGGGAGGGTATGTACTATGGTGAACGCTGTGAATTGTGTAAGACTGTTGAATCACAGACCCATACCTCTGAAACAAATAATACATTATATGTTTAAAAAAACAGAAGAAGATAGTAGGAAGGGAAAAACGAAGGGGGGGGGAATCGGAGAGGGAAACGAACCATGAGAGACTATGGACTCTGAGAAACAAACTGAGGGTTTCAGAAGGTAGGGAGGTGGGGGGATGGGTTAGCGTGGTGATGGGTATTAAGAAGGACACTTATTGCATGGAGCATTGGGTGTTATAGGCAAACAATGAATCAGGAACACTACATCAAAAACTAATGATGTAATGTATGGTGACTAACATAACATAAAAAAAAAAAAAAAGGCACACACAAAAATTACAAACCACACAAGAAAATAATCTATCCTGAGGGAGAATCTGGTTAATAATAAACACAAGGAATAAGGTCTCAAGAACTAGAAGTAATAGAAAAATCATAAAAAAGTGCTTAAAACTGTTAAAGATTTAAAAGATATAATAAAATTACAATAAAATGTAACATTTTAGAAATAATGTTTTTGAAAAAATTTTTTTTAAATGAAAATATATTCACTGAAATTAAGTACTCAAAGATTTAGCTAAATGTCACATTGAACACAACTGAATAAAGAATTTTGAACACAACTGAATAAAGAATTAGTGCACTGAGAGATTAGTGTGTGGCAAAAACTACAAGAAATAATAACCTAGTATGATAAAGGAATGGAAGTTGTAGAGTGAGCGTCATGGCAAATAAAATAAAGATGACTGACGTGTCTATTAAGAGATCCAGGAGAAGAGAATAGGGAAAAATTGGGCAAAGAGGTGTACAAAATGATAAATAGCTAAGAAGTTCCAGACCTGATAAGAAACTATGAATTTTCATTATAAAGAATCATGAATTTCTGAGCTGGATAAATAGAAACAAACATTCAGTGGGATGTATCATAGTGGAACTGCACACAAAAAGAGAAACAGAATAACTCCAAAGCAATGAGATAGAAAAGACATTTTACCTGCAAAACATGAACAATTAGATTGTCAATTAGAAGCTCAGTCAACAAAAATAGAAAGAGTAGACATAATTGAATAGTATTTTAAAGTTGCTGAGGAATATAATGTGAATTTAGACTTCTATGCTCATTTAAACTTCCCCTTCAAGAGCAAATGTAAAATAGAAATATTTTCACACAGATACTAACTTAACCCCTCAGATACCCCCTGCTGAAAGAACTGTTACAAGGTGTATCCCATGAAGATGGGATTTGAAACTAAGGGAGAAATAGGAAGCAAAATTGAATGGTTAGGAAATTAATCAGAACAATGTGAGTAAATCTCAATAAAAATTATTGTTATAGTTAATGATTATAATTAAAACAATCCTAATTAGGAAGGAGGGGTAACACAGGATGTGCTTAAAATGCCACACAACAATAATCTGGAAGGTACAGCCATTTGATTGTTCTTTATTGCTCATGAGAAAAACTTGTTAATTCAGGTATGCATTTTAACATTATATCATTCTATTAGACAAAATATATTAAATATCTTTTAATTTGGTAGAAAGGAGAAAAGCAGAAAAAAATTCTAAATCATATAAAGAAGGATGATTAAGAAAAGGAGAAAAAATCAAGAAATAGCATGAAAACACACAAAAATATTATGCAAATAATTCCAAACATATCCACAATACCAACAAATATAGAGCATGCTCATCAGTTAAAAGATAAAGACCCTCTAATTGGGATAAAAAAAAAAGTTAAGTTAAATGCAATTTATAGGCATTATACAGAAATGACACTAATAAAAAATCAGAAAAGATATATAAAGCAAATGTTAACCTAAAGAAAGATTTTAATGTGTATACCAATATTAATGTCAACCAATTAAATTTGAAGGTATGAAGGAATTTTAATGATAAAGATAATGATAGAGTTTATAAAAGAAACAATTCCCCAGGAAAATAAAATACTAAATCCATCTACTTGAACAGTATAATCTCAAAATATATAAAGTAAAAAATAGAATTATAAGGAAAATTGATAAAATAAAATTACAGCAGAAGATCTTGTCACTTGTGAGAAACAGAATAATCAGGAAAAATGGTAAAAAGTAAAAAAAAAAATCAAAGAGTGCAATAACAAATTTGTTCAAATTGTTATATTAAGCACTGTATCCAACAATTAAGATACTATTTTTTTGGCCGGGGAAAGATGGCGGAGGAGTAGGGGACCCTATTTCAACTGGTCCCCGGAATTGAGCTGGATATCTACCAGACCACTCTGAGGACCCACAAAACCCTGAGATGTAAAAAGATCTGGATCTCTACAAACAGAATATTGCAGGCGGTTGGTTTTGAGGTATGAAGCGGAGAACCATGATTCTGCAGGAAGATATCAGAGGATAAACGGAGGTGGGAGGGTGCCTGGACGTGGGGATCCTACACCGCCAGTGAGCGACAGCCTTGCGCGCTGTGGAAGGGCACAGACTCGCAGGCCAGTAGTGCCGGGGAAAAGTCTTTAGGGCAGCCCCCAGTCGGAAACCCAGAGTGGTGGGGTTGTGCATGCGTGTGTGCGCACGCTCGCGAACTGGGAGCTGCTGGAGGTTTTAGAAGCACAAAGGGCAGAGACCTGGAGGCAGGACTGGGGGTGCTGCGGAGGGGCGCACAACCCAGGCCGCTGCAGTTTATAGCAGCATGGACAGAAATGGAGATGGTGTGGCCTTGAGAGCTCACTGAAGAACAGACTGCGATCTCTCTGCTCTGAGGCAGAGGGTTGGAAACGGTGTCTTCTGCTCTGACTCATGGAAGAGACGCGGAAAGCCGCCAGGGAAAGCCGCCAGAGAACAAAAGCCCCCAAAACTGATTCCCACTGAGCCCATCCCCCGCCACAGGGGTGCAGGGCAACTACGCCCAAACAGGGTTGCCTGAGTAACAGCGTGGCAGGCCCCTCCCACAGAAGACAGGCTGGGAAAACAAGAGGCCAGCAACCCTAAGGTCCCAAGAAAACAGGTGCATCTTGCTTGGGTTCTGGTCAATAATTTGGACTCTATACATTCCCTCAAACACCCATCAACAGAATGACTAGGAGGAGGAGCCCCCAAAATAGAAAAGACTCAGAGATTATGACTTATGCTGCAGATTTACAAGTGGATGCAGATATAACCAAGATGTCGGAGATGGAATTCAGGCTAGCAATTGTGAAGACAATGGCTAGAATGGAGAAATCAATTAATGGCAACATAGAGTCTCTAAGGGCAGAAATAAAAGGTGAATTGGCAGAACTTAAAAATGCTATCAATGACATCCAATCCAATCTAGATAATCTAACAGCTAGGGTAACTGAGGCAGAAGAGAGAATAAGCGACCTGGAAGACAATATAATAGATAAAAAGGGAAAAGAGGAGGCCAGGGAAAAACAACTCAGTATCCATGAAAATAGAATCAGAGAAATAAGTGACACCATGAAGCGTTCCAATGTCAGCATAATTGGAATCCCAGAGGGAGTGGAGAGAGAGAGAGGACTAGAAGATGTATTTGAGCAAATCGGAGCTGAGAACTTCCCTAATCTGGGGAATGAAACAAACATTCAGTCCTAGAGGCAGAGAGGACCCCTCCCAAGATCAAGGAAAACAGGCCAACACCCCGGCATATAATAGTAAAACTTGCAAATCTTAGAACCAAGGAAACCATCTTAAGGGCAGTTAGGGGGAAGAGATTCCTTACGTACAGAGGAAGGAACATTAGAATAACGTCAGACCTATCCACAGAGACCTGGCAAGCCAGAAAGGCCTGGCAAGACATATTCAGGGTACTAAATGAGAAGAACATGTAGCCAAGAATACTTTATCCGGCAAGGCTGTCATTTAGAATGGATGGAGAGATGCAGAGCTTCCACGACCAGCAGAAACTGAAAGAATATGTGACCACTAAGCCAGCCCTGCAAGAAATATTAAGGGGGCTTCTATAAAAGGAAAAAGACCCCAAGAGTGATATACAACAGAAATTTACAGGGACTATCTATAAAAACAACGTCTTCACAGGCAACATGATGACAATTAATTCATATCTTTCAATAATCACTCTCAACATGAATGGCCTAAATGCTCCCATAAAATGACACAGGGTTGCAGATTGGATAAAAAGATAGAACCCATCCATATGCTGTCTACAAGAGACTCATTTTGAACCTGAAGATACATCCAGACTGAAAGTGAAGGGATGGAGATCCACCTTCCATGCCAGCAGACCTCAAAAGAAAGCTGGGGTAGCAATTCTTATATCAGAAAAATTAGATTTTAAACTAAAGTCTGTAATAAGAGACACAGAAGGACACTATATCATTCTTAAAGGATCTATCCAATAAGAAGATCTAACAATTGTAAATATCTATGCCCCCAACATGGGAGCAGCCATCTACATAAGCCAACTGTTAACCAAAATAAAGAGTCATATCGATAACAATACGTTAATTGTAGGAGACCTCAATATTCCACTCTCAGCAATGGACAGATCATCTAAGCAGAAAATCAACAAGGAAACAAGAGCTTTGAATGATACATTGGACCAGATGGACCTCATAGATATTTACAGAACATTCCACCCCAAAACAACAGAATACTCATTCTTCTCGAGCGCACATGGAACTTTCTCCAGAATAGACCATATGCTGGGTCACAAATCAGGTCTCAACCGATACCAAAAGACTGAGATTATTCCCTGCATATTCTCAGACCACAATGCTCTAAAACTGGAACTCAATCACAAGAAAAAATCTGGCAGAAATTCAAACACTTGGAAGCTAAAGACCACTCTGCTCAAGAATGTTTGGGTCAACCAAGAAATCAAAGAAGAACTTAAACAATTCATAGAAATCAATGAGAACGAAAACACATTGGTCCAAAACCTATGGGATACTGCAAAGGCGGTCCTAAGGGGGAAATACATAGCCATCCAAGCCTCACTCAAAAAAATAGAAAAATCCCGACTTCACCAACTAACTTTACACCTTAAAGAGCTGGAGTAAAAGCAACAAACGATGCCTAAGCCACGCATTAGAAGAGAAATAATTAAAATTAGAGCAGAAATCAATGAATTAGAACCCAGAAACACAGTAGATCAGATCAACGAAACTAGAAGTTGGTTCTTTGAAAGAATTAATAAGATCGATAAACCACTGGCCAGACTTATCCAAAAGAAGAGAGAAAGGACCCAAATTAATAAAATTATGAATGAAAGGAGGGAGATTACGACTAATACCAAGGAAATAGAAACAATTCTTAGAAATTATTATCAACAACTCTATACCAATAAACTGAGCAATCTGGATGAAATGGAGGCCTTCCTGGAAACCTATAAGCTGCCAAGACTGAAACAGGAAGAAATTGACAACCTGAATAGGCCAATAACCAGTAACGAGATTGAAGCAGTGATCAAAAAACTCCCCAAAAACAAGAGTCCAGGGCCTGATGGATTCCCTGGGGAATTCTACCAGTCAGAGAAGAAATAATACCTATTCTACTGAAGCGGTTTCAAAAAATAGAAACAGAAGGAAAACTTCCAAACTCATTCTATGAGGCCAGCATTACCTTAATCCCCAAACCAGGCAAAGACCCCCATCAAAAAGGAGAATTTCAGACCAATATCCCTGATGAATATGGATTCCAAAATCTTCAACAAAATCCTAGCTAATAGGATCCAACAATACATTAAAAGGATCATCCACCACGACCAAGTGGGATTTATCCCTGGGATGCAAGGGTGGTTCAACATTTGCAAATCAATCAATGTGATAGAACACATTAATAAGAGAAGGGAGAAGAACCATATGGTCCTCTCAATTGATGCAGAAAAAGCATTTGACAAAATACAACATCCTTTTCTGATTAAAACTCTCCAGAGTATAGGGATAGAGGGAACATTCCTCAAGTTCATAAAATCCATCTATGAAAAACCCACAGCTTCTTCTATGAAGAAGCCACAGTGAATATCATCCTCAATGGGGAAAAGCTGAGAGCCTTTCCCTTAAGATCAGGAACACGTCAAGGATGCCCACTCTCTCCACTATTGTCCAACATAGTACTAGAATTCCTAGCAACAGCAATCAGACAACAAAAAGAAATAAAAGGTATTCAAAGTGGCAAAGAAGAAGTCAAACTCTCTCTTTTCGCAGACGACATGATACTTTAAGTGGAAAACCCAAAAGACTCCACCCCCAAATTACTAGAACTCATCCAGCAATTCAGTAATGTGGCAGGATACAAAATCAATGCACAGAAATCAGTTGCTTTCTTATACACTAACAACGCAACTGTAGAAAGAGAAATTAGAGAAACGATTCCATTTACAATAGCACCAAAAAACATAAGATACCTCGGAATAAACCTAACCAAAGAGGTAAAGGATCTATACTCTAGGAACTACAAAACACTCATGAAAGAAATTGAAGAAGACACAAAAAGATGGAAAAATATTCCATGCTCATGGATCGGAAGAATAAACATTGTTAAAATGTCTATGCTACCCAGAGCAATCTATACCTTCAATGCCATCCCGATCAAAATTCCCATGACATTTTTCAAAGTGCTGGAACAAACAATCCTAAAATTTGTATGGAATCAGAAAAGACCCCGAATCGCCAAGGAAATGTTGAAAAAGAAAAACAAAGCTGGGGGCATCACGTTGCCTGATTTCAAGCTATATTACAAAGCTGTGATCACCAAGACAGCATGGTACTGGCACAAAAACAGACATATAGACCAATGGAACAGAATAGAGAACCCAGATATGGACCCTCAACTCTATGGTCAAATGATCTTTGACAAAGCAGGGAAAAAACATGCAATGGAAAAAAGGCAGTCTCTTCAACAAATGGTGCTGGGAAAATTGGACAGCCACATGCAGAAGAATGAAACTCAACCATTCTCTAACACCATTCACAAAGATAAACTCAAAGTGGATGAAAGACCTCAATGTGAGACAGGAATCCATCAAAATCCTAGAAGAGAACATAGGCAGTAACCTCTTTGACATCGGCCACAGCAACTTCTTTCAAGATACATCTCCAAAGGCTATTGAAACAAAAGCAAAAATGAACTTTTGGGACTTCATCAAGATAAAAAGCTTCTGCACAGCAAAGGAAACAGTCAACAAAACAAAGAGGCAACCCACAGAATGGGAGAAGATATTTGCAAATGACACTACAGATAAAGGGCTGGTATCCAAAATCTATAAAGAACTTCTGAAACTCAACACCCAAAAAACAAATAATCAAGTCAAAAAGAAGATATGAAGACACTTCTCTGAAGAAGACATACAAATGGCTAACAGACACATGAAAAAATGTTCATCATCATTAGCCATCAGGGAAATCCAAATCAAAACCACACTGAGATACCACCTTACACCAGTTAGAATGGCAAAAATGGACAGGGAAAGAAACAACAAATGTTGGAGAGGTTGTGGAGAAAGGGGAACCCTCTTATACTGTTGGTGGGAATGCAAGTTGGTACAGCCACTTTGGAAAACAGTGTGGAGGTTCCTCAAAAATTTAAAAATAGAGCTACCCTATGACCCAGCAATTGCACTCCTGGGTATTTACCCCAAAGACACAGATGTAGTGAAAAGAAGGGCCATATGCACCCCAGTGTTCATAGCAGCAATGTCTGCAATAGCCAAACTGTGGAAAGAGCCAAGATGCCCTTCAACAGATGAACGGATAAAGAAGATGTGGTCCATATATACAATGGAATATTACTCAGCCATCAGAAAAGATGAATACCCAACTTTTACATCAACATGGATGGGACTGGAGGAGATTATGCTAAGTGAAATAAGTCAAGCAGAGAAAGTCAATTATCATATGGTTTCACTTATTTGTGGAACATAAGGAATGACATGGAGGACACTGGAGAAGGAAGGGAAAAATGGGGAGGGGGGAATTGGAGGGAGAGATGAACCATGAGAGACTATGGACTCTGAGAAACAAACAGGGTTTTAGAGGGGAGGGGGGTGGGGGGATGGGTTAGCCTGGTGATGGGTATTAAAGAGGGCACGTACTGCATGGAGCACTGGGTGTTATACGAAAACAATGGATCGTGGATCACCACATCAAAAACCAATGATGTATTGTATGGTGACTAACATAACATAATAAAATTTAAATATATATATATATATATATATATATATATATATATATATATATACTATTTTTTTAAATAACAGGCAGAATACTGATAAAAATCTACCATGTCTTAAGATGTGCCAGAATGTGATATGGTACAGACCACATTAAAAACAAATGCCAAAAATATCTCCACAAATACCCAACAACTTGTTCAAAAATTTTAAAATGTTAATATTTGAGTATTTCATAAGTCAAAGGGGAATTCAGAATGGATTTTAGAATATCTAGAGAACTGAAAATCCACATATCACCACTCATAAATTGCAACTAAAGTAATACAGAAGACTGGAGCCTTAAAAGCACAAGTTAAGAATAAACACAAATTAAAAAAAAAAAAAATTAGTGAGCTATGTGTTCAATTTGTGAACTATGGAAAGACTAGTAGGTGAACATAAAGAAAAGGGTAAATAACTAATAAATGGGGAAAATGAGAGCAAAAAAAGCTAAAGAGGATTAACAAAAATCAAAACTGGTTCTTTGAAAAAAATAGTATTATAGGCAAATCCTTGATAGGGAGAGAGACAAAGACAGAAACAGAGAGACAGATAGAGATCTGTTTAGTAATTATGTCATTAAAGTTATTCAATTAATGATACAAAATCTACTTATCCATCCTTCTTATTACCCCTCCAAAAAAAAAAGCCTAACTAGAAAGTAAATTAAAGCATACAATATATTCCAGGAAACAGCCAAAGAGAAGCAGCTGTCTAAGTCAGTTTATGAAATTAATAAAATCTCAGTTCTAAAATTAGACCAAGAAAGTATCAAAAGGAAATACTGAAAGGCAATCTTACAGAGGAATATAGATGCAATAATTCTAAATAAAATATTAGTAGACTCTATTGAATCCAGCCACTTTTTCAGTGAGCAAGTAAGATGCATCCCAATAATTTGTTGGTAGTTTCTACAACTATAATTCCTCTACTTTAACAAATTAATGATTAAAGGAGATAAATGATGTGATGATCTTAAATGCAAAAAACATATGTTAAAATTCAGTATTGATGATTTTTAAAAATCTCAACAAACTAAGCATAAAACTTGTCATTAACTTTCTAAAAGTGCTTTGTCAATCAACATCTGAAATTGAACATGGTATTTAATGCTAAAACATTAAAGCATTCCCTCTAAAGTAAAGAAAAAGAAGGATGCCTGCTTCAGCAGTTTCCTTCAGAATTATACCCTCTGTCTCAGCCAGGCCAATAAGATAAGAAAATGCCCAAAACATGCAATTTGAAAGAAACAAAATGAGCATTATTCAAAGGTGGCATGGTTATCTACACAGAAAAGAAAGAAAATGCACAAACGATTAGAATTAATAGAAGTGCATCAACATTACTAAATATGGCAATAATGTTTTTTTATCAACAATAAAACTTTAGAAAATATATATCAACAAATATTATCCATGACAACAGCAAGAGTACATAGGAAAATATTTCAGAAAATCAGAGAATAAACTTTATTTAGTAATTATGGAAAAGTTACAAAAATTTATTGAGAGAGGGGCGCCTGGGTGGCTCAGTCGGTTAAGGGTCTGCCTTCGGCTCAGGTCATGATCCTGGAGGTCCGGGATTGAGCCCCGTGTTGGTCTCTCAGCGGGGAGTCTGCTTCTCCCTCTGCCCCTCACCCTGCTCTCATGCTCTCTCTCACTCCCTCTCTCTCTCAAATAAATAAATAAAATCTTTAAAAAAATCATTGAGAGCGATTTTAAAAAGATCAAAATAGTTGGTGTTAGAGGTCATGTTCATGAATGGAAACACTGAATATCTGTAATTCTAACCCTCACCCCCACATTGTTTTTAGTTCTTTCTTGGTTTTAAAGAGATTAACTAATGGATACTAAAACTAACATGCAAGAATAAAGGGCCACAAATGCCAAAACTACACAAAAGAGGGAGAAAAGGAGGATGGACTAGCTAGCTATCCCAGACACGAGATTTATTATAAGGCTCCTAATTAGGGCGGCGTGGTGGAGGTGCAGGGGTGGGCCAGGAGAGCAACTGCACAGCAAAGAGACCAGGACAGACACGTGCATATGTAGAAGCGTGTTGATGAGGTGGCTTAGAAATCAGTGGTGGAAAAATAGTTGACTGCATGATACATATGGTTGGAGTAATTGCTCATTGGTAAAAAATTCAATTTCTACTTCACCTGGCAATAATAATAGCAGCAACAACAACAGTAGCGGTGATCATTAACATGTGATGAGTGCTCTTCACATGCCAGGCGCTGGTCTAATCAATGCTGTATATATGTTAGCTCATTTAATCCTTTCTACATGTCAAGGAGGCATTTGACAGATGACCAAATCCAATCTCAGAAAGAGGCAGAATCTGCTCAGAGTCACATAGCGAGTTAGTGGCAGAAGCACAGCGGTGGGCTTTCTTCCTCTGATGCGGAGCCCTAGCTCTCAACTACCACACACTATTGCAATTTTGATGGGAATGGAATTCCCCGTGGGGCAAGGTCCTAAAGGTGAAAACAAACCTTAAAACTTTAAGAAGGAATTTTAGGACATAGGATACTAGGTCAGGAAAAAAATTCTACACACATATTTATTATACTTATAACATCGGCATGTAATTTCATTTAACAACTTGAAAATAAAGGGTTATATATTAAATGGGAAGAGGGAAGGGTGAATAGGGGAAATTTTTCAGTGTTTTGTGATATTTTCTCTTTTTAAACAAGAATCTATGGCAGATATGGAAAAGGGGGTACTTGTTAAATCTGATTGGTGAATAAGTGTATGTCTATTTTTCTATATATTTAGCATTTCCTAAACACCTGCATTTTAAAAACTAGGTGCAGAGTGCAGTTTTTGAAAGGATGAGTTGGAGGCGAGGAAGGGAAGTCAGGGAGTATAGACTACTTTTAAGAAATGTTTGTGTATTTTTTAATGAAGCTGCAGGAGGTTGCGAACGAGAGAAAGCCCTTTACAACATTTACTTTCTCATTTTTCTTCTTCCAAATAAACACTGATGCACTCACTAAGGTGATAAAATTGCCCACAACAGTCCATTCTTAACATGCACATCAAAGTCTGGTTATTACCCAGGGCATCTTCTGCTTTGTGCATTGCACTTCCTCAGTAAATACTTGTTGACTGAGCCATTTGCAATCTGGTATTAAAACCGTAATAAACCAAATTAAACCCTATTAATTCAGAAGATGCCTAACAGGTGTTCCTTTGGTATTAAATCGATGCCCTGGGCATCACATTAGGAAAAGAAAGCTTTTGTCCTTGATTTCACTCCTTTCGGTAGCAAAACAGAGGAGAAAAGTTAGTGCAGAGTTGTGCTTTAAAAGAGCTTACTCTGGAATGTCTGGGTTGTTTGTTTACTCTGTGAGCACTTCACTGTCTACTCACATACTCGGCTGCTATCTCTCCTCAGCCAGCTTTGGCTAACCTCCGATGCCCTTGCCCCCTGGTTAGAATTCCAAGGAGCTCAATTTCCATTTCAAGCACAACCCACTGCTTCTGAAATTGTTCCCATAGGTTTTCTCATCCTCCCTGTGTGTTACTTGCTTTCCTCAGAGCATTCTACAATCTCCTGAAGCCGGATTGCACAAAACAGAGGAGTATTCTCCTGCTTCTCTTCTTTTACTTTTATAGTTATGGTTATTTGAGATGGAACTGGGTTGAAAGCATTTGGATTTTAGATGCCTCCCGATTTTAACAGTGTCTATCACATTTGGCTAATTTCCTAGAGCCAGGTTGTGTGGATGCGCCAGACGACTCAGGCTTCGGTGTTGGTGTTGGGGTTGTTTCGCTGCAAATTGTGTAAGAGCACATCGGCCCCAGCTTTCAAAGTCAGGTTTGCCTTGGGACTTAGTTGCACTGTATCTCGCCCATTAATTTTAATTAATATTCTATTCAGCCTAGCTCCTAGATGTTTGAAAATCTTCTCCGGTAATAAAAATAGTCTTTGGTCAATGTTCCTGAAGTATCTGAGAGGCTTTCTAATGTCATCCTTAAGTTCTTTGAGATGCTCTCTTGATTAATGTTTTGATTCAAATAATCTTTGCTCCAAGTCAGTATATTGTTACCGTTTCCCTTTTCAAGTCGTTGTCACTCTTAATTCTTAATTTTAATTTTATATTCTTTTTGGCTCATTTCATTGGCTCTCTCTTCCACTCATCCCCATTTTGAACCTCCTTGCCACCTTGACTGCCACTATTCCTTTGCAGGGGCAGCCATGAGGGAGGCTGTGACATATGCAGAGATGTGTTTATAAAAATAAACCAAATCAGAAAATGGCCAATTATTTCAGTTTTCATCAACTCTACGACTTCCTGTCTTCTTGTCATTTCTAACCTCTGTATGTCTTCTTCCTTTGGGAGGAGGGAGTATCTCCATAAAACATTATCTTTTCCATACAGCGTTACCATTTTTGTTTTGAAACTGTGCATAGTCCTTCCTCCTTGCCCCATCTTTCTCTCTCCCTCTCTCTCTATGTGTCTCTCTGCCTCTGTCTCTCTCTCTCCATTGTGAACAGACTTTTGTTCTCACACTTTTCCTACTTTTCTTTTTTTTTTTTTAAAGATTTTGTTTATTTATTTGACAGAGAGAGATACACAGCAAGAGAGAACACAAGCAGGGGGAGCGGGAGAGGGAGAAGCAGGCTCTCCGCAGAGCAGGAAGCCCGATGCGGGGCTCGATCCCAGGACCCTGGGATCATGACCTAAGCCAAAGGCAGACGCTTAACGACTGAGCCACCCAGGCACCACCTTCCCTACTTTTCTTTTCCCAAACATTTGTTAGGTTCTCTTGCTTAACCACTCTGCTCAGCAATGATGTCCAAAAAGAAAATTCAAAGTTCAATAAGATACATTACTTAACTTTCAAGAGCTCATAGTCTACTTAAAGAGAGAGATGTGTAACAAATAGCTATACTATATTATGTTCTATGAGAGAATCTTGGACAAAAAGTATGGGTAATTGGCCTCAAGTTGCCAGGAATGACAGCATAGAGGTGGGAGCTAACATTCAAGTTTGGTGTGACAGCAGTTAATGGGCTTTGGAGTCAGTTTATTCAAGCTCCCAAATGTATTAGTTGTGTGAACTTGAGTTGATTCTTTTATCTTGAGGCTTCAGTTTTTTTCACTATCTAATTGTCCCAATGATACTTGTCTTAGAATTAATAGGATAGCCCAGTGCCTGGTACATAGCAGCCACTTAAGAAATAGTAGTAGTCAGCTGATACTATGTTTTGTTATGTGTAAGGGATCTTCCGGCAGACGGACAGGTCTTTGTTAAAGGAATAGCACGCCCAGTGAAAGAGTTCAGCCACATATACAAGATTTTGAGGAAAAGACAAAAAGGTAAGTAGTTCAGGAAATTTAGGGGTTGGCCAAGAATGAGTTAAAGTTTCACTGGAGAATATAAATGAACCAAGATGAGGGTTCCTTTAACTTGCTAAGGAGTTGAATTTGATTCTGTGCTAACTGAAGCCTAAAATTTTCTTTTAGTAGGAAAGTAGCATAATCTGCTTTACATTCAGAGGGCTGTGTGGAGATGAATTGCGGGGTGAAGATGAAGAAGATTTGTAGTCCAATTAGCAAGCTATGGCCATAGCCTAAGCAAGAGATAATGAGGTTCCAAATTAAGCCACTGAAGTTGGAGAATGGAGGCAGATATGGGATATTTAAATGATAGACTCAATAGACTTTGGAAAGAACTAAATATGCATGTGTATGCCTGTGTAAAAGGAGGTATGCTCTTCACTTGGCTACTGAAGAATGAGTTATACGTACCCCAAATGGTGTGTCTTTTGCCCAAACTATCAATGTAGATTTCATTCAATTATCCATTCTTTCATATTAACTTATTCATGTAATAATTATTTATGGACATGCATAGCAAAGCAATGTAAAGGTAAACAAGTCTTACCCATGCCTGTCTCCCAGAAGTTTTTGCTGACTGATAGTGAGAAAAGAGAGAATATTCATTTTCTTTGTTCTAATTTTTAACCACAAAGGGCGATTGAGTCAGAAGTCCAAGAATTTAACCCTTGTTATTTTAAGACTTGACTGGTGTTTTGCTTTCCCATCTTCCCAGCTCGGTGGGTTATAGGAAGTCCCTTTGCACGTGACCTGCGGTACTGAGGGCTCAAGTGGTTATTTTTGGATGACCGTGAAAATTTCACAAAGCAGCTTGGGCTGAATCCCATATTGTCAACTCCCTCCCTAGACCAGTCTCTCACAGAGAGTAATCATCGGCATTTTCCTCTTTTAATTTTTATCCTAAACACCTCTCTGATCTTTCCTTACTTTTATAAAAAGTGCTACTATTGCTAAAGAGAAAAAATCAACCAAGTAAATTTGAAGATTTAATGGGCTTTATCAAATGATTTACAGATCAGGCAGCATCCCTGCCAGCAAGCAGAGGAGAGCTCTGAGGAATTGTACAAGAGCAAAGGCTTTGTATAGAAAGGACGATGGGGCAAGAAATTATTAGCAATAGAAAAGAAAAGAAAAATCACCTTCCCGTAGGTGGAAGGACAGGGGGTCTTATTAAGTGGATTACCTCCTCATTTTCCTTTCGGGAATGGAGAGGGCCCATGTGACAGATTACCTCATTGGTGCTTATCAGAAAATTCCTGAATAATAGGTTAAGGCTTACATTTCTGAGATAGGTTGAAACTGCAATTAGGTTAGGTATTAAGCCCTAGTTTGGTGACTTGACCTGGCTGAAATGATGTCATTTTGGTCCTGTGGTTTTCTTTTTCACACAATGTAGGTAATATTTCATTGTATTTTTATTTAAAAAATATATAATCACTGAACTAGTTAGCACGAGTTAGGATATGCTCCATTAACAAACAATATTAAAATCTCAGTGGCTTAGCAAAACAAGGTTTATTTCTTCCTCCTAATATGGGCTCTGAGGGCCATCTTGGATTCTGTTTTGCCTCATTCCTCACTCCAGGCCTCAGGCTGATGGAACAGCCACGATCTGGAGCATAGGCAGTACCTGTGGCAGAGAGGAAAAGTATATAGTGATCAATAAGTCTAGCAACCCTGAGAGCTTACGCATAGCAGGGCATGGTCTCCTGCTTCACATTTTATTGGTCAACACAGGACACTTGGCCACATTTAACTACAAGAGTGGGAATAAAGTATAGAATTCACTCTTCCTTTGTGCCTGGAAGGAGGATAAATGGAATATTTATGGTTAGACTTATTGACCAATCACAGTTTCCTCTTTTGATCACTAAACATTTTGCCCATTTTCTTTTCCACATGTAAAATGCCCACATCCCTTCCAGTGGGGAAACAGGCCAAAAGTCTAGTTATAGCAAGCTCAAGGCTCAGGATCTCTGATATTGAGCAGTCTTATCACCAAAGAGAATGTGCAGTAGTCTCTACCACTGGTCCAAATATGGGACCTCTTGATACATGTTTTTTGTTTTGTTTTGTTTTGTTTTGTTTTTGTTTTTGATACATGGTTTTATGAGTTAGGAAGCAAGCTTAACTGAACCCTCACAACATACATAGTACGCAAGAGTAGAAGAGGAATAGGAAATCCCACTAACTCTTTTCTGACAGGAAAAGAATGGAAGATACACAGTTGACAAAGATCTGTAACGATTCCTAAATTTCATTTCATGGGGAGATATTTAGAGGGCTCCCTCTCTTGGAAGCGTTAATGTTCCTTGATTAAGTCCTCAATTGCTCCCAGAGAGTGGTTGTGCTCCCTTGTCCACTGCTCCCTAGGGCCTTCTGGAAGTTCTTCTTTTTTCATTATCCTCCCTGACTACATATGAAAAAACCACTGGTTAATATACCTCCTTAGGGACTAAGAGGCTTTTTTAAGTTCCATTTTTTACCCAGGAACAGTTGGGAGGTACAAGGGTTAATTTTAAACTTGAACAGACAGTCTCCTTTAATCCAAATAGGTGAAACTGGTGACAAGAAAATTCAAGAAAAAAATCATTTTAGACCTTTGTTAACTTTTTAACTTTTAGAACATTTGACACAATGCTCTGTTAAATATGGAGTGTCTGCTTTTGTCTAAGTGTGGCTATTGGCATATGGAACTTATTGCCATCAATAGATAAGATGCTAATAAAAATATGCAATGTTTTATCCCTTGAACAAAGCCATGATGCCTTTATCTATATTAAATATCATATTCTTGGGGGTGCCTGGGTGGTTCAGTCGTTAGCGTCTGCCTTCGGCTCAGGTCATGATCCCAGGGTCCTGGGATCGAGCCCCGCATCAGGCTCCCTGCTCTTCGGGAAGCCTGCCTCTTCCTCCCCGACTCTCCCTGCTTGTGTTCCCTCTCTTGCTGTGTGTCTCTGTCAAATAAATAAATAAAAATCTTAAATAAATAAATAAATATCATATTCTTGCATGTCTTTCTGTATGAATATTATATTGGAACTATCTTTTTCAAATGTCTAAGTCTCTCTTCATGTATATATTTTACCTTATTCACTATGCCTGCCCTTGTTTTCAAATTGTATATTTGGTTTTATTTATTGCCACTCCTCTTTTTCAAAATGTATACTTCGATTGGTTTAGAATATATATCATCTTTTTTAAAAATTTTTTAAAGTTTTTATTCATTTATTTTGAGAGAGAGCACGAGCAGAGGGGAGGGGCAGAAGAAGATGGAGAAGCAGATTCCCCACTGAGCAGGGATCCCAACTCAGGACTTGATCCCAGGACCCTGGGATCATGACCTGAGCCGAAGGCAGACACTTAACTGACTGAGCCACCCAAGCACCCTATATTATCTATTTTTGTTGCTTCACCAATAACCGCTGCCGGACCCTACCTGGTCCCCTGCAAATATCCCACTACTAAGGGGCAGGGAGAGAGGCTGAAACCCAGGTGGAAAAGCTTCTTTTCCATTGGCATCTCCAAGTCATCTTGGAAAGGTAGATCATCTGAAAAATGACATAAAGGAAATTTTTCCATCCCTCAGAAATGGAATATCACTGATAATTTGGGGAAAAATCTTTTTCTCTCTTGAAATTCCTAAGCAGGAGTTAAACTTTTGTTTATGAGGGTAACTGTCTCTGTTCTAGGCTTTGAGAATAGATCGGTGAGAACAAAGAAGTCCCCATCTTCATTACGGAGCTTATGATCTGATTGAAGATCAGATAAACAACTAGATAAGGAAAATATGGAAATACACATTATTTGTTGTTTTTACCTTTTAAGAGCCCTGTGGATTCCAAAACAATTTCTGGAAAGTTGGTCGTGTTGAGGGGAATCTTGGGTTGTACTCATAAATAAAAATCACTGTATCACTGAAGCACTAGTACTGAGGTGGGAGGGTCACTTAGCTTCGTAGCTCTGTCCCTCTGTTTTTCTTGAATGCAGATCTTTAGCAAATGGCAAAGGCTGGATTTCAAAAATTCTAAAGTCCACACTTTCCTGCAACAGTAGCCACAATTACTTTCTAAAGATTCTTCTTTTGAGTTTTTCCTTTGTTTTCTTGGTTCCTCCTCTCTCTCTCTCAATTGCACCTACATTGGTATTTGATGGGAGAGTCACATAGTTTAGTTTTCTTTTTACCTGAGTCTTTTTTGTCCAATAGAAACGATTCACTGGGTGCTACATTCATAAATGAACTTTCACTCTGGGATACCTTAATCCATTCAGAGGTTTTTGAGATGTCTTCTAAATATGTTCTTTGTTTTCCATTACATCTGTTTGTACCATAGAATTTGCATTTGTTGAGGTTTTTTCATGACATAAAGGGTATTATATATCTCACTTTAAAATTTGTTTTTTCTCACTAAATGTATACCTTAGAGATACGTTAACTGTTTCAATAATATTTGATAGTCATTCTCATACTGATGGACACTTAGAATTTTTTCAATATTTCCTTACAACAAATAAATCTGCAACTAGTATCACTGAATACATTGTCTTGAATATTGCAAATAATTATCTGAAGTAAATATTGAGGGTGAAATTGCTGAGACATGAGATATACACATTTTTCTCTTAATAGATACTGTTAAATTTTAAACAAAAATGGCCATACTAATTTACATTCCCTTCTATAACAACCAGTTCTTACATATATGCTAATAATTTCCATTATCAAACTTCTAAGTTTTTGTCAGCCTGTTGAGTGAAAGCAGACTGGTTTATTTTTATTTTCATTTTCATTTTTTTTTTTTTGATCACTAGAGAGGTTAAACATTTTTTTACCTATTATACGTTTAATGGCCATTTATGGCCATTTTTTCCTCTTGAATTTCTTAATATTTATTGCCCATTTTTCTACCAGTTGCACATTGTTTATTTTTTTTATTGATTCGTAACAAAATAATTGTTAGTATAGCATTACAATCAATATATCTTATAGCCTATGAATCACATTGTTATTTTTTTGTGTGTTTCACCTTACAAAATTTGAACGTTTATTGAACTCAGTATTTTCCATTATATCAATTGCTTTATGTGTTCAATTTAAGGACAACCATGTCCTATGTTGATAAATATATTATCTCATATTTCTTCTTATATTTGTGTGCTTTTTTTACATGTAGATCTCAAATCCGTATAAAATTTTTTTCTGTGAATGTTGAAAACTATGGATTCATTTAATATTTTCCCAAATGGGTAGCTAGTTTTTCCAATGCCACAGAATGTGTTAGAATTTCTCTTCAATATAAAGACAACACTTAGCCATATAAGAAATTCCCTTGTATACGTAAGTTCTGTTTCCAGACTCTCTGGTCTGTCCATTGGCCTAATTGTGTTTGTTTCTATTAGCACACTGATTTGATATTTAAAAGCTTATAATATGTTTTGGTATTTGTTAGGACAGGAATTCTCTCTCTCTCTTTTTTTCACTTACATAGCTATCTTGGTTATTCTTACACATTTCTTTTTCACCTGAATGTTAGAAATGGCTTATCAAGTTTCATAAAGAATCCCCCTGGGGAGCCTGTGTGACTCCAGTCCGTTAAGCTGGATGCCTTTGGATCAGGTCATGATCCCAGGGTCTTGGGATCGAGTCCCACGTCAGGCTCCTTGTTTAGTGGGGAGCCTGCTTCTCCCTCTGCCTGCCACTCCCCCTGCTTGTGCTCACACTCCCTCTCTCTCTCTCTCTGACAACTAAATAAAATCTTTAAAAAAAAAAAAGAATCCCCTCTTTATTCATGATTTACACCTCTCTCTCTTGATCACAGTTGCCAAGGATTTATTCATATTATTAACTTAAAACTATATAATATTTTTTTCTGTGTATAGAATTATAAACCTGAAGTTTGTTTTCAATAGCTTCATGGTTTTTTAGACCTATTAGATTTTCATTTTTTTCAGGTATTCCCTCAAATCCCATTTTGGATTTTCTCTTTCTACTTGATGTGCTGAAATGTTTCTAAATGCAGATTGAATGGGATTAAAAACTATGTTTCTTTTTATTTATCTTTCTTGGGGTTCTGTAGGACTTTCATTCTGAGAACTAGTATCTTGGATTGGAATTCAGAGCATCAGTTAGAAATCAGTTTTTTATATAGATAGATTTTACTTAATTGTAAAGTTATGTACTCATATATTTAATACACACAGGCATATATTTCTTAATTCTGTCTATTGAGGATTTCTTGGAACAATGACAGTGTCAATAATAATTAGCACACCTAGCCTCAGATCTTGGACTTTAAGTACTATTTTCCAGTAAAAAGAATTAAGGACCCTTGGGGCGCCTGGGTGGCTCAGTCGGTTAAGCGGCTGCCTTCGGCTCAGGTCCTGATCCCAGGGTCCTGGGATCGAGCCCCGCATCGGGCTCCCTGCTCAGCGGGAAGCCTGCTTCTCCCTCTCCCTCTGCCTGCCTCTCTGCCTACTTGTACTCTCTCTCTCTAATAAATAAATAAAAATCTTTAAAAAAAAAATAAATAAAAAACCTTCTTTAAAAAAAAAAAAGAATTAAGGACCCTTATAGAAAATACTAATTATAAAGTTGGGGCTGGAAAAGTATGAGGTGATTCTGGAATATATTTTTACACCAAAAAGTAGGGAAATGCTCAATGATGGGATACATCCAAGGGTTATAGGAGACAGCTCGAACAAACCCCACTGGCCCAAATTGAGGGAATTTAAACATCAAAATAAATAATAATAGTTGCCTTTTAGCCCATAAAGTGAAAATACACAAATCCATGCTGAATATAGATAGGGAACATTTGTAAGCCCATAGTAAACAAACAAACAAACAGAGGGGTAAGTTCTTCTTTCCAGCAGAATGACAAAGGATAAATATAGATAGCATGATGTATTCAGAAAATGGCCATTTGACAATCACCATACTAATAATTGTTTTATTCAAGAATCATTAATACCTACTAAAACCAGTGGGTGAAAGGAAACCTTGACAAAGTGAACAAAATTAACATCAACATTAATGAGACAAATAGATACCATGTATCTCCTGATGGGATGTACTGAGAATAGCACAACATTGCTTCTGGGATGTTTCTGACAAAAATGTATTTTGCAAATCTATCTATAAAGAAAATTCCCAGTAGAGGGTTAGTCTACAAAATAAATAGGCATTAGTCTTTAAAAATAATAGGGTCTCAAAAGTCAAAGAAATGCTGAAGAACTATTTTGAATTAATGGAGAATAAAGACACAAGAAAACCAAACAGAGCATTGATTCTTGGATTGAATTCTAGACCAGAAAAAAAAAAAAAAAACAAAACAAAACCAAAAAACTATGCTACAAAGAAATTAGTGAGAGAAATGAGAAAACTTGACTAAGGTCAGTAGATTAGATAAAAGAGCTGTACTAATGTAAATTTCCTGATTTGGAAAATTGTAGTCTGGATTTGTAAGAGAATACCCTTGTTTTTAGAAAATACACGGTGAGGTAAAAGGGCATTATCTGCAATTTACTGTCAAATCATTCAGACAAAAATACTTACACATTGACAGAGAAAGAGAGGGAGAGAAAGAGAGTGATAAAACAAACATGGTGTAAGCATAAAATTATTTCTGAACAGTTGAGACAAATTCCTTAAAATATGCATTTTTAGTAAACTAAACATCTGGGCACAGGAAGCAAAAGTATGCAGGCTATCAAAGCTCTGCCACAAGCAGATTTCCAGAGGCAGAATTACATGCTGTCCCCTCCTTTGAATGATGGAGTCAGAGTAACAATGGCCAGCTTTAGATGATGTTATCTCTACAATGTGTTGACAGAACAAGACTATAGTTTGACCAAATGTGTAGTTTTGGCATTTGCCATCTTAAGGCAGGCAATAAACAAATGCCATGTAAATAGTTATTAGCCCACGTTCAATTAACAACAAAAGAGATCTCTAAAAGGCACCAGCTCAGGCAAGCTTGCTATAGAAAACTGTACCAGCCCGAATCACTCAGACAGACCCCATGTTGGACTTTAAAGTATGCTTTCCAAAACCTCTGGGCATGGAACAAATGAAATGTTAGACAAGTGGAATCTCTTCCCTTACGGAATGTCAAGACACAAAGAAAACAATAAGTTTGCCTCAATACGGTCTTTGGATTACCAATACTGACATTAAAAAATTACACTCTAAAGGAACAGGGCATTGGTGAGTGGGTGATACCTTTTTGGGAAGGCCAACAACATGAATATTTTTCCCTGAATTCAGTGGCAAAAGGTTTTACATAAACAGGAAATGGAGTTGTTTGAGCTTCTCCATTACTGGAAATGTAGACTTGATTAAAGAAAGATGTTCAATGATTGTTTTTCTCTTGGGCTCTGGGAAAGGAAACTTATTTTAGGTTTGCCTCCTATGACTTTTTATTGCCCATAAAGGGCTACTAATATAGAGATCCATGTTTATGAAATCGTTCATTTCTTTTGAAGTCCTCTCACTTTCTTTGCCATGACCATTTCAAAACAACTGAGTTCCAGTCTCTGAAGAAAGCCAAGAGCTCTTTGGAAAAGAGGGAGCGCTGAGCCAATGAAATTGTTCTGACCTGATTCTTTGCTCTATTGTTTGGCCCTTCCTCATGCTGCTTCCATTTATGTCTGCAACTATTAGGTCAGTGCATCCATTCACTTTTCAATTTGTTCATTAATCCATATGTTCTCTAAGCAGACTGTAAACATTGAAAGGAAAAAGAATTGCAAGACAGTGAATTTTAGTGTCCTTGCTCATACATACAATACACATAGGAAATAATAATATCCTGCTCATTTGTTGCTCATTAATTTCTAAGTAAGTTATAACAACTAAAAGGGGTCAAAACTCAGATGAGTATCTTTCCTAAAGCTACCATAAATTTATGGAAGGGGAAGATGAATAGAGGTAGATCAGGGTGGCTGGGAAAGGCATAGGAGAGGGGCCATTGAACTGGATTGTGACAAATAGGAGGGATTTGGAGATTCAGAAAGGAAAGGTAATCGCTGCGAGGAGGTCAGGTTAAGTGCAGTGTGTTTGGAGAACAGTGATGAGGTTGTTCTGGGAGAGACTAGTGTGAAAAAAGTGGAAAATGTTTATCTTGTAATCACAACACTGGGCTCCATGTTGGCCATATCAAAAGGGTTTAACATCAATGTCCTTTCCTATCTTCTTTTCCTTCTCCATCATTCCTTCCAGTCTCTTCTTCCTTCCAACAGTTAGCTGGGTAGAACACAATAATATTGGTAAGAACTTTATATTATTCTGAGGATGTGGGAATTTAACTTATAGAATTTAGGGTTGGTACTACCCCAGATCACTGGCACAGCCTCCACTGTCTTTATCAGTTCCTAAATGATTTTATAACTGGAAAAATCACAGTATTCTTTCAAAGAGGTTTCTGGGATCAGAGCAGGTTTGTTTCAAGCAAGACAGCAGCTACTAGTTATACATAAAGTGATTTTATCCAGAAGTTAGAAAAAGGAAGAAGTTTTTCTCTCCTTCCTCCCCCGTCTCTCCTCCCTAAAATAGAGCAAAGAATGTTGAAACTCACACAGTTCTGGGCTCTTACTTGAGGCACACAGTAAACTGGTAAGGAAAATCAGAAAGAGGATCATGTGCATGACTATTTAAAAGTTTATTTCCCAAATAATTTCTAATGTCCTCTGGTAAAGCCCAGAGCATTTCAATTTGGTTTCATGATAAAGGAATTTTCAAAAAAAGAAGTAAGTCAATTTGCAAAAAGCCATTTTTACCAATAGATCAATTTTTTTGAAGAGTCCTAATTGCCAAATTAGTGAGGATTTTTCAAAGTTTTGATTTTATTCAGCTCTTATCCAGCACTTGCGTCTACTCTTCTTGTTCCTATTCTTGCCAGTTTGTATGTAAATGGTAGCCTTTCCTTCTATGCTTTTTAGTCTCTTCTTTATTTTTGTGGATTTGAGTCCTGCCACTGCCTTTGATTTTGTACCTATTTTAGCCCAAGAGGTTATCAGAAATGCTACCTTCATGTAGGGTCTGACACTATATGCCACAGCTCCTTCTGTCCCAGGATTTAAAGGAAAACCCACCTATTTTCATAAAAACAACACACTGGAGTAGAAACAAGTGCAAATCAGAGCGGCTGGAAGAGGTAGAGGGAGGCAGGGGCATGAGTTTGAAGTGAAAGAAAAACTTTGAAAAATATTTCAACAATTTAATAATTTATTAAATTTATTAAATTCAGTAATTGAATAAACTTATCTTTCATAAGTTGGATTCATTTTTCGGACCTTGCTTTTAAAGCAAATTGACCTGGATCCAATAGAAAGCCATAGGACTCCATGATGAAAACATCCTCCATTTTAAATCATGACTTTAGCCTCTCTGTGCTCAGTTATTAGGTCTTGGTTTATTTTTTCTGTCCTCTAAGACAGACATGTTGCTCAAGTGATAGAGACAATGTCTTCAAAGTCACTTCTGGAAGGCTTTCATAGACTTTTCCCATTAGTACCATATTTTTTTAGTTTGTCTTAAATATTACAATTGAGAAATAATTTAAATTCTCACAAATACATAAAAAAGGTTGAGATATGTTTTTGTTTAACTTTTTTTTTTAAATCGTATTTTTAATTGTTTCACAAAGTTCTGTCCTAGGACCACCTCAACAATGTGACCCCATTATTCATTTCCAATAATTGTATCTCCCCTTTGTTTCTGAGATCCATAGGCCTCAGCCCCCATGGCATCCCATTTCCGTGGAAAAATTTGCTGTTGTGTTCAAGATTTCACTACACTGAAATCCACAGTCCATAAATTAAGCTTAATGAAGGAGAGAGTGGGCAGATGACTAAGGTGCTTTTTCTAAATACTTGGAGCCACTTTGTTATGGCAGCATTGCAACTATTAATCACCAAAGTTGGCAGGATTTTAATACTGCCTTTTATGTGTAGCCACATGTATAGGTTTGACTTGAAATCCCAGCCATTGAAATATATGGCAGTCACTTGTGCACATGGTGAAGTTACTTTGTTGAGTTTTGTCAACATTTTAAAATGCTATTTATTAATACTTATAAATTAAATAAATTTAATTATTGTGAAGGTAGTACAGAGAGATCCCATATACTCCAACCCAGTTTCCCTTGTTATCATTAAATTTTTTTATTAGTATGTTACATTTGTCATAACTAATGAACCAATATTAATACACTATTACTAATTAAAGTAAACGTTTGATTCAGATCTCAGTTTTTCTCTAATGTCCTTTTACTGTTCCAGGACCCCATCCAGGATACCACAATATATCGAGTTGTCGTGTCTTCCTTAGGCTGCATTTAGCTATAATGGTCTCTGTAACTTTCCTTGTTTTTGATGACCTTGACAGTTCTGAGGAGTATTGGTCAAGTATTTTGTAGAACGTCCCTCAACTGAAATTTGTCTGTTTTTCTCATGATTAGACTGGAGTAATATGTTTTTGGAAAAAAGGCCACAGAGGTAAAATGCCCTTCTCATCACATTATATCAAGAATACATACTATCACATGACATATGACTGTTGATGTTAATCTTGATCACCTGGTTTGAGGTAGTGATTGTCAGTTTCTCCACTGTAAACTTACCCCCTCCCCCATTCTATACTGTATTCCTTGGAAATAAGTCACTCTGTGTAGCTCACATGTAAGGAGGGAGGAGTTAATGTATACTTCCCTAAAAGTAGAATATCTACATTAACTATTTGAATTCTTCCACATGGGAAATGTATCTATTCTCTTCATTTGTTTATACAATCATTTATTTATATAACTATGGATTGATGGATATTTATTTTAGATTTTGGATTATAATCCAATAATTATTTATTTTGTTGCTCGAGTTATTCTAGATTTGACTATTGGGAGCTCTTTTATTTGGCTTCTATGTCCCTTCACACCCCCATCAGTGTGGGCTTTTTTATTTGTTCAGCAGTTTCTTATTTTTTGGAACGACAGGATTGTCCAGACTCACTGTGTATATTTCCTGTCCCAATCTAAGAATCGGCCACATTCCCAGGGAGCTCCAAATCTTTTTATTGGAGAATTATAATTAGAAACCAAGATCTGGGTGCTAGATGTGCCTGCTGCTACTGTGATGTTCTTGTAAACATTTAAAACCTGAGCTTCATCTGGAATGTCCATGCTAATCTCTTAAGAATGAAAACTTCCTTAATAATCTCTTCAGAAGTCTACCAATGCTGGGATTATGGGATAATATAAACACTTTATTCCCCCCAATTTCTAGAATTCTTGAAATAGCATGAACATCTAGTCTAGTCTCAGGAATCAATGAGAATAAAAGGGAATTTGAGGTGATGGGATGGGAAATGTGGAAGTTACTGTTTTGTATCAATATTCAACAAACAGGCTTCCTCAATTATAAGGTTAAAGCAAATTTCCTCTCTTCACTAAAACAGGAGGGGAAACAACTTCTTTGTGTCATGGGATTTGTTTTCTGAACTGTTTCTGGGTGGCTTCTTCATTCTATTTGATGCAAACTCTATTTAGAGTATACTGTTGGCATCTTACAACCACCTTGTCCCACCTACTTTCTCTGCATATCTTCTTTTAGTCAGTAAATATTATTTGATCACCTACTGTGAGGACACATTTAAAAAGTCTAGTGTTCTGGGTACCTTTGTTGCACAAGAAATTATCTCAGAACTTTGTGGTACAAATCAACCATGTAATTGTGTTCACTACTTTGTGGATGGGTTATTGAGGAAGGACTCAGCTGAGGCAGGTGCTGGGGTGCTGAAAGCTGGAACCAAATGTCTGTTGCTGCTTGAGGAGAGCTGATGGGCCCAGGAAAGCATGAAGGAGCACCTTCTGACTTCCTTCCTCCATTTGGTCTCCATTGACTCTCAGTGAGTCCCATTGTCAGATGCTAACCAAAAGCAAGAAGACAAGGGACAGTCCAGGCCCAGCATCACATACCAGAGAACAGAGGATGGGCTTGGAAATAAGAGAAAATAGTAAATAATTAGCACAGTAAAACTGATGAATAGCTAAAGATTTCTTTAAACATCAAAACTTCAATTTTACCTATTTTAAATAAAAATAAAAATTTGCATTCTCACTCTCTTTCACAGAAGATTCTAAATTTTATGTTTCCTGGTATCTCAGGATAAGCGGGGGTTTTTACTTTTTTTTTTTTTTAAAGATTTTATTTATTTATTCATGAGAGACAGAGAGAGAGAGAAGCAGAGGGAGAAGCAGGCTCCCAAGGAGCAGGGAGCCCGATACGGGACTCGATCCCAGGACCCTGGGACCATGACCTGAGCCGAAGGCAGACGCTTAACCATCTGAGCCACCCAGGCGCCCCAGGGGTTTTTACTTTTATAATGCGTTGTTTCATCAGGATGTATTGTGCTGTGTAGGATTCCCTACGTGTCCCCAATGTCACATGTTCTGTGTTCTTTGAGATATGACTGATTAGTTTTTCTTTCTTTCGTCTATCAAATAGGTTCCAATGATTTATATCACTGCTGAAAGTAAGGCCTGCCCATTTCTTTATTCTTTTTTTTTTAAGATTTTATTTATTTATTTGAGAGAGAGAGAGAGAGAGCATGGGGGAGGGGTCAGAGGGAGAAACAGACTCCTTGCTGAACAGGGAGCCCGATGTGGGACTTGATCATGGAACTCCAGGATCACGACCTGAGCTGAAGGCAGTCGCTTAACCAACTGAGCCACACAGGTGCCCCCCCCAACTTTTTTTCATTTCTATATTCTAATGTCTGTATTTTAAGCTGACATTGGCTCTGTTATCAAATATGAACATTTATTTAAAATTGCACAAAATAATCATAAATGGGCTTGAGTAAATGATTGAAGAGTATGTCTACAAGTCAAGTGACTACATCTCACCACAGACAGTTACTTAGAGACTTTGCTTCCATGTTCTGGGTCCAGGAAAATGTTGGACAACTGTTTACTGATTTGAAATAGTGTGAAAATGTTTTCAGTATGATTTTTTCCTTTTCTTCCTTTTTCTATTATGAATTTAGGTGGGTAGGTGTCTAGAAAAGCCACAGTGAAACTTTTGTCTTCTTATTTACCTCGTCTCTGGATGTCTCCAAGCAGCCCTGATTTCAGAGATAGCATGAGAAAGTTGTTAGGCAGATATATCTTGGAGAGCAATGCTCAATGCCTAAGGTCTGTCCAAGTGTGCTTCCCACAACTGTGGCCTGATGTGGATTAATTTTTGTCTTTCTTGCTCTATAGAGCGGCAGGATGACTTAAAACCATATTTATCTATAACCTGTGCATCACTCAAAGGCTCATAATGTGAATCTAAAAATGTAACTAATACATTTTTTTAATCGAGGAAAATGTCTTAACAGAGGCTATTTAAACACAAAGAAAAGTCATTTCTCTTTGATGAATGGCGGGTTTGATTTTTGCTGGATAGTTATCAGTCAAATCATTATCCTTCCTCTTAAAGAAGGCCAGTCCATTTCAGATTGTTATAGTAAGTTTGGTGATGCCTCCCTTAACACAGATATATATCTGGATGACATATTTCTTATCCTGATATTTGAAATTTATTTTGAAATTATTTTTAGAGTATATATCTCCCTCATATGGATTTTTATTGCCCTGAGAAGTTGTCTAATTATCTGAGTGAAGAGGACTATATTCAAACTCAGTAAGTTCTATGGATGGACTAGGAGGGATTTCTGATCTCTGAGATCACTCAGTGAAATACGAGCTGTTCCTTCTTGCACTAGATAAAATATGCAGCTGTCTATTATAGATTGTGCATGCACAGGAATTGTCTTTATGACAAAGTAAGTGAAGCTGAGTTAGGACTGTGCCAAATATTTTTCTCATAGCAATTAGGAGTAAACCATACGTAATTCATTAAATTACCTTAAGCTTTAAACTATACAGAAATTACAAGTGATGGACGGACATCACACAGCAAGGTTCTAGGGTTAACTACAGTACCTCCTTACTGTGTTCTCATGGAGATACTGATGAAGCAGCAGAAAAATTCAGGTTTGGACTGTTGAAACTACAAGAGAAAATAAGAGCACTGCATAAAGGATATAAAATGAGGAGAGGATGCAGAATAAAACTTTGAAGGCAAAGGGAAGAAAAGTGAGAAAGCGCTCAGAGATTTAGAAAGAGAATCGTAAGAGAAGCACCACAAAGCTAAGGGAACCCTTTTAAGTAAAAGTGAGTGTGTGATGGAAGGATCAAAGAAAATGAGAACTGAATGTTAGCAGCTGATATCTCTTTCATCTGAATCCAGACAACTAAAATGTAACAGCTCAATTTAAATTCAGTCTAATTCCACAGCCTGTGATCTTTCCACCAAATCACGCTGCTTGCTGTTAAAAACCAACAAACCTAAAATAAACTTAGCGTGTTGAAAAGGCAAGTTAAATGCCTACCTAGAAATATATATACCAATTCAATATCTAGTGATTCCATGCCTGTTTAGGTTCAGCACTGTCCTAGACACTGGGTGCAGAGTGGCAAATCATGTAGATTCGGTGTCTGCCCCTCGTCAAGCTTCCGGTCCTGTGAAGTTGCAGGATACCAATCAAATAGCCACATTCAGTAAGGACTATGATGGACAAATAATAGGGGGTTCTAAAAGGATACAACTGAGAGGACAGAGCCTTGTGTGAGTTTCCATTACGGCATTATATCTGAACTGAGATCTCCAGAACGTTAGAAGCCACGAGGCGGGCACAGGTGATAAGACAATCACTATAGAGGGCCGACAAGCCAGGCTTGTCCGGGAGAGGTCAGCACAGGCCAGGTTATGCAAAAAAAGCCACATTCCCTTTGTCTCCTCGTTTTATCTAACTCCCTGTGTTCGTTTTGATGTACAAGGTAGGTCAGCTTCGTCTCCTGCTCTTGAACGTAGGTAGTGGCTTTGGGTAGAAGAGGCCCATCGCAGATGGAAGCTTAGCTCTGGATCTGGACTCCCTGCGTACAAATACTGGTGCTGACGCCTATTAAGCTGGCTCACTTGGGTGAGTTACAACCCTTTTGGGCACCAGTTTCTGAATATGGTGGTACCTATCTCCCAGGATTGCTGTGAGAATTCAGTGAGTTAATGAATACGGGTTGTATAGACCAATGCTATTATTCTTCTAGAGAGAAAAGGGAACGAATAAAGAAGTCTTCGTAATCACCTACCCTCTGGGGTGTATAGCGGTAAGCCTCATCTCCCCTCTCCAACATCTGCCTGTCTTTCAACTTTCACCCTCCACCAGCCTCTCAAATGACATCATACTCAATAAAAGAGGCTTGCCACACCTGAACAAACAAATGTGGTGGTGATGTAAGAGACGCAGAGAAGACTGTAAAGAAATCTTCAGAGGACTGGTGTGGGATTTATGTTTTTGCATATGAATAGGTAGAACTCCAAAAATAAAGCCATACTAAAAATGAAGGCCAAACTCCAGCTGAGTATAGATGAGGGACATCACAAGAATGCAGTGCCTCCTCCTGTCAGGAAATACCAGACCCCTCTCAGATCAGCAGGAAAGATCCCCAGAGGCCAGAATGAAACAAATGGAACAATCCTTTCTATCAGACAAAATTCCATATTTCTGACCTAATTTGTGTGCCATAGACTAAGCAACAGTCCCTCTTTCTCTCTCTCTCAATTACTAGAGGGCATTATGTACAGCTAACCTCTAACAAAACTAAAAGGAGAGGACTCAATGAACATCACTCTTGCATCTGATCCTGCAGGTTTCCTCATTTTTTCTCTCTCATTCATTCAGATAGTGGTCACTTTCCTAACTCTGGCCTCTTTCTTCTTACCTATAAAATGAGAAATTCAGATTCAGTGATCTCTAAAATGCTGCCCATGTATTGTAATCTATGTCACTCTGTGCTCCACACTGTGTCGGGATTTATACAGAATATTAAAAGTCCTCCCTTCTGGGAATATTCAGTTTCAGTTGGGAAGACAATAAGTACAATTAAAACAAGAAGTTGTATGTGTTTTGGTCAAGCAATGTATTTTGTCACTAGTGGCAAAGAACATGAAAAAATAGGTACAGATGTGAGATAGAGGAAAGGATGATCACTAAAGGATTGGGTACTGCCGAAGAGTTAACAAGAGCCAAACTTTGAAAACCAGAAGTGAGGGAGAATTGGAGATAAAGAACATCTTGGAAGGGAAGCTGGTTGAGGCATTGTAGAGCTTGGCGTGCCTGAAGGATAGTGAGGGGGTGGACTTACCAGCTGGTGTTCAGATTTGAGATAGAAGGGTAGTGGAAAAAATTCAAAGAGGAATATTGAGACCACATTATGAAGGATTTTGAATCCCAGGCTAGGAGTCTGTGCTCTGCTCTTAAATTAATGCCTCTCCAAATTTTCCACAGAAGTATCTCCAAGGCTGGTGAGAATATATGAATGCTCCTATTCTCATTTGACTGTAAAGGGAAAAGTTTTGAAGTTTTATGATAATTTATATAGATGATTTTAAGAATAAAATCAAATAATGTATATCAATGTTGTATTCTACTCCATAATATTTTCATTTGATTATAATAATTATAACTCTCTTTTATCAAAAATGCCAGGAAATCTAAGCTGTAGGCAAATGGTTTATCTTAGAGCTTTAAGTACCCTGTACTTACAGCCAAATAACCCTGGAGGTAAGCTACTCCAGCTAAAAAGCCCCAGCCTTACGTTATGGAAAATCATTGCAACTATTCTGAAAAGAAGAGAATCACACTATTTCAGGGCAGGGCATAATTTTAAAAGGAAACTAGAGCCACAGGCAAATGCAAACTCCTTCTGTTCTAGGAGCTCCTTCTTTTTCCTAAACTCTTCTTCCCACCGTGAAGACTTCACAGGACAGAGAAGACGAAGACCGTCACTGTCATTCATAACAGCAGACAGTCGTCATGTCTTCAAAGCAATTGCACATACATGATTTAATTTTGATTTCAGCATATTCTTTCAGTGGGTGGGGGGATGGGTGAGACAGGTGAAGGGGACTAAGAGTACATTTATCTTGATGAGCGCTGAGTAATACATGGAATTGTTGAATCACTAAACTGTACACAAATTAATATAATACTGTATGCTAACTACACTGGAATTAAAATTAATTAAACAACAACAACAACAACAACAAACACCCTATGACCACAGTACAAAAAAAAAAAAAAGAAAAGAAAAAGAAAAAAGAATGGCTCAAAGGTCACGAAGAGTTGACCACTGGGAAAATTTGTACACTTTGCTTCTTATTTGAGGACACTATTACTTTTATTAAAAAGTCAAGATTTATTTGAAAAAATTTCTACTTTGGGAAATATTAAATTTCCAAGTACAAATCTTCATTCTGCAATAATGAGGCCTTTCTTGTTTGATGGGGTAATCCTACTTTCCATTAATTTATTTGTATGAACAAGGCTAAGAACATTGTAGCTGAGAGTCTATGTGTGCATGCTGGCTGGTCCCGGTTCCTAGATGCTGAGCAGGGATGCCTTTTTTGGAAAGACAGCTTTTCTTGAGGCTGTTGTGGGGTTGTCTATGCTCTCCCACCTCAATGGTTGTGTTGACAATCTTTGTTTACATGTGCCTCAATGTCTAGTATATCCTATCTTTTCATAATTCATAACTGGGGAAATAATGGAACATTGGAATGTATGTCTCTTCCTATTACTATTTCTTCTTCATCCACCCAATAACCCCCAAACCAGAAAATTTTATGGGCTGAAACTTCAGATGTGTGTGCCTCTGTGTGTGTGTGTGTGTGTGTGTGTGTGTGTGTGTGTGTGTGTAGGAGGAGAGTTAATCCCATGTGAGACCCATGAAATCTGAGTTGGGAACATAAACAAAAAAGTTGTGATTTAAAAGAGGCACTATGAAAGTCTTCCCTGACTCCAGACTTCTCTACCTACCTGTCAAGAATCTGACAAAAGTAAAATATTCCCAAATCCTTTATTAAAACATAAATACCTTAGGAGGGAAGGATTTAAGGAGGTGGTAGTGAGGTTAAAGATCAATTCAATATTAGCTCCACCTAGGAAGCTTAGAAACTTATAGAATGATCTATAGGAAGTCAGCTTGCTCAAACTTTCACCTAAGAACGTGTCTTTTAATTGTTGAAAGTCATTCATCCAGCTTTAGTATGAACCTAGTAAGGACCTAAGAATGCACCATTTAATGAAGCAATTCCTTCCATAATTACAATATAATAATGGCATTTGCTTGAATAATTATTGGGCTATCAACTTTTAGCATACTTTTAAATCTATACTATCTAATTTATTTAATCAAGTTACTTCTAGACATACTTCTGCCTGCATGTCACTTCCATCTTGTGATCTCATCTGCTCAGAGCAGCACATAAAATGTGACTTCCGTGAAAGATCTCCATCTTGAAAATCACTCTCAAGCCCTCATAAGCCAATCTGGGGTAGGAAGAGGAAGCATCAAGGGAAAAGATTTGCTGACTTACTGACAAACATTTAGCACTTAGAGGAAAAAGAAAAATGGAAAAACTATGTATGTAAAAGGTTCCTTCTGGAAATTTGAATAGGAAAAAAGTCATAAGAACTTAGATGACCAACACTGGGAGTTAATTAAGAAAATTCCAGTGAGGGGCACCTGGGTGGTTCAGTCAGTTAAGTGTTTGCCTTCAGCTCAGGTCATGATCCCAGGGTCCTGGGATTGAGTCCTGCATCAGGCTTCCTGCTCAGAGGGGAGTCTGTTTCTCCCTCTCTCTCTGCTCCTCCCCCCCTGCTTGTGCTCTTTCTCTCTCTCTCTCATTCTTGTTTTCTCCCTAATAAATAAATAAAATCTTTAAAAAAAAGAAAAGAAAATTCCAGTGAATGTGTATCATGTAATATGATGTAACTATTAAAATGATGTTGTAGTGATCAGCATCATCATTTTGACTACAAAAGATAGTCACAGCATATTGAGTTAAAGAAGGTCCTTATAGGAAATATATATATGATTCCATTTTACAAAATTATAAACATATATGTATATATATTATAAATATGCCTGAAGAAATAGCTAATGGATGGTTAATTCGGTTGTTTTTGAATAGTGGGATCTGAAAGATTATCTTACATTTTTCTTCTTTATATTTTTCAAAAGGGACACTTTACTTTTTTCTGCAAAAGCAATATGGCCATTTTCAAGATAAAACAAAGATAAATGGCTGATTAGTATGCAGTTAGTAGTCAGTACATGTTTGTTGAATTGAAACTTGAAGATGAGAAATGAAACATTGCTGAAATCCTTTAAACTCAGAGAGAGAGGGAGAAATTGTGGTGTGTGTGCATATGCGTGTGTGTGTGTGTGTGTGTGTGTGTATGAGAGAGACAGAGAGACAGAGAGAGAGTGAGAGAGAGAGAGAGAAAGAGGAGACAGAAATAAAAGAAAGGCATCTTCAGGGTGGTCTAAAAGAAGCAATGGAAACAAACTAAGAAAAATGTCAAAGCTGAATTTAAAAGAAAATAAAAGTCCCAATGAGAGATACACTGGATGGTGGAACTGAACCACAAGGGAAGTGGCGGGAGTCTGTTATTTGAGTCATGTCACAAAAAACAAAACAAAACAAAAACAACCCAAAAAACAAAACATTATTTTGTTTGTCTTTTCCAGTTTTTGAAAGTTGACCTTTCAGGGACCCATCTTCGTTTCTTCTTTTCATTATGAAAAAATTGAAAAGGGTCAAAGTACTATGTCACATTTCTCCTAGGTGGTTTAAGCTTTAAGGTAAAACGTATCAATGTGGATGAACGGCCACTCCGTGCCTCATCTGTCTGTGGCCCAGCCTTTCCTCTCAGGGGAACATGTTCTTTGAAAACTTCTAGCCTGGGGCCCTTGCAGCTGGCTGGGCCTCAGGTCTGTGGGACATCATGGAAAATGGGGGCCTGTATTAGTGATACGTGGGCTGTATTTAAGCAATATGTTATGGCCTCCTGCCTCTGTGTAGGTTTTGATAAGGTCACAACACATCTGGTTTGAGTTTATCCTCACAGTTTGAGCAGGAAGTAAGTAGGCTCTGAAGATGTCGGTTTCTAACCAGTCAGAAGGGGGTTGTAAGGCCGTCTTTTACAACGAAATTGACGACAAAGGGTATTTTAGCATTTCTTCTCTCTCCCTCTTATTTTGTGAGCTGATCTCTGAAACTCATCCACTGAAGCCACAAACCAAAAGCTGGAAATCAGGTTACAGCATTGGAGCCATGATCAGGCTCATCGTGGTACTTATAGTATGGTACTTCAAAATATGTGACTGCTTGACCCCAAGTTCAAAAGTGTTCCCATGCCCCAAGAGTCCCAAGTCCTAAAATAAACCCTTCCAGTTGACCCTGCTGTTTCTGTAGCTGTAATCTACTTCATGCCTTCTAGTTTCTTCTTGTCCCTGCTCATTTCTTACTGTGATCTACATCCAACATCTTCCTTTAGCTGTCTTCCGCTCCACCTCCAACTTTCATTGTAACCACTCCATTGAATACAACTGCTCCATCCTAGGTGGCTTAGTCTGAAATCTCATGCCTTTGACATCAGTAAAAGATGTGACCCTAGTATTTACCTACTTCCTAAAATTCTTCTCTGTTTCCATAGCATTGCCCTGTTTGCTTTCTTTTCCTACTTCTTTGCTATCTTTTCACTCTACTTTCATGGCACATTTTTTTCTTTTTTACTGAAGGTCTTTCTTGTCCCCTCTGGTCTTCTCTCTCATTCTAATTCTCTTGTAGAATTGGTCACTATCAATACTTTTCCATACTTGACTCCCATTCCACTTGCTACCTTTTAAATGCATTCATTGGATGTCCCATGGCCATCACAAGCTCCACAGACCCAAAGCAAACTCACTCAAATCTAGAGCAGATGACAGACACATTCCCAATAGTCTTGCTCTGTCCACTATCTTTATAATCTCGGAGGCTGGAAGTTTGCAATTATGGCCTATTCTTCCATCCCTTTATATGTCCATATTTCCATCCAAGTCTTCTTTCTTGGAAATTTTGAATTACCTTTCAAGCTTATCACCCTGTCCATCCCTCCTCATAATTACACAGGACTTTATTGTTGCAGTTGTGGGTTACTCTAAATTTGTCCTCTGTGCACACAATTTAGCTGGTACACTATCAGACCATATCTCTTAAAATACTACATGTATTGGACTATTCTACTTCTCAAGAATATATTAATAATTTACTATTGATGAATGGAAAATGCTAAATTTTCAACCAAGTTTTCAAGGCTCTCCATAATCCAACCCCTTGCAATTGTTCCCACTGTCTCATCAAGGAAATCAAGTGAGGCTACTATGTATCATGTTCTAGTCATGTTGGTGAGTTTCCTATATCCCCTTCCCCGAATATTCTGTCTAAGCAAATTCTGTAGAAGGATGGGACTGAGCCCAAATAGAGTACTTCTTCCATGATTTTTTTCAGGACCTTAAGTGGGTCCTGAAGGACCCAGTGAGAAGGAATTTTACTTATGAACTGTGAAAAAGAATTCTAAATGGGGAATAAAATGCTTTCATCTCACTTTTTTCATGAAGCTTTCGTGTATAAATCACTGCAGAAATTTCATATGAATAAAGCATTTCCTTCCTCACATCTGAATTCACATTGACTTTAAAATGAAACTAACAGTAGTAAATGTGAGTTGTTGGAGAAAAACTCCAATTCAAAGGGGTTTAATAATAATGTCCCTACTCATTTATATTCTTGGTAGGGAATGAGTATAATAAACACTTTTCTGTTTTTATCCTTGAAACTATTCACTGTTGCTAGGTCACTCTCAAGGGGACTTTATGCACATATGTACTGGGAACTTTCTGTTTAGAAACAAAATATAATGCCAAACTTCATCCTGCTTAGCTTTTTATAAGCATTCTACTTTGTTCTAATAACTGAGAAAAATTGGAAATTTTCTTTGCTTTTGAAAGCCAGAGTGATAAAAATACGGTAAATATTTTAAGGTTGTTTCACAAGTTGGCAATAGTTTTGAGTTTGCATTCAATGAACTATAAAATTTCCTGTTAATGATTAAAGACTTTAAAAAAGATAATAATTACTTATTAAAAACACTCTGGGTTCATAAATTGATTTGAGATGGAAAGTAAGGATGTTTGGCAAAGTGAGACATCACAGTCTGGGCAATCTTTCACAATTTTTTTTCTAGTTATATCATTTCATAGAATACTGCCAGCTAATATATACCACTTTCCCACACTCCTGACAATCTGAAATAAAAGATGAATATTTCTACCTCACAAGCTTAGCGTGAAGATTAAATACCAGAAAATAATATGTAAAGCATATTAAATATGATGTTGACAGAAATCATAGGTGATTTTGTTCAGCATACCCTTATTCACTCCTCCTCCATTTAATTGTGAAATACATCAACATGCGGGTGATTGTATAAAGCATATATGTGCAGTTACAGAGTAAACAATAAAATGAATGCCTATGAATCGACCACCAGACCAAGAAATTGAACACTGCTGGAACCTTAGAAGTGCTCTATGTGTCCCTCCCCTTCATTGCTCTTTTCCTGAGCTGGGGGTGGAAATGATACCTTACAGTTAGTGCACTCACTTCCTCAGGACCCTTCTGCATAAGATTACTTTTTTTTTTTAAATTGGGAATTACTCTTTTATTTGCATCCCAGACTAACTTGCATCTCTCTTCCTGTGCTGCCCATCCTTCAAGTGTTCAGGCTACTGTCGTTCCACATTCTGCCTTCTAGAAATCCACCCCCACCTGTTTCGCACCTCTATCAATCTGTGTCCCAAGAAATAGGTCACACACTCCAATTGGGCTTCCCAGGTCATGAAGCAGGGGAAGATGGGTAGAGGATAAATGGAGGCACGCAGCACAACTTCTAAGGCACCACGAGCAGGAGAGCTTCAGAAACCATCCATAATGTCCCAGCCCTAGTGTCCTTAAAAGGAAGGGAGACTTTCTGATTTCCCCTCTGCCCTTATTTTCCTGTGTGGTTTATCTTAAGACCTGATTCCCATCTCCTTTGCTATTCTCCAAGACCCCTCTGTCCATTGCCTTGCAACTTGATCCTCTGAACCAAACTTCTACATGACATATTTTACACACATCTGGCCAAATGTAATTCATCTTTCAAGGCTCAAATCAAATAATATCCTTTTCTAGGAAACTTTCCTAATTACATACTGCCAGAAATCCCTTCTCTCAACTCTTTTTGTATGTATACATCATATCCTGTTCTCCAAACTTTTTGATCACAAAGCCCTACCAAAGAAAAAAAATAATTTGAGCACACTTCTCCAGACCATGCCAATTTATATGTTTAATTATAAGTTATATGTGTGTGCAGTACTAATATATCCATTATAAATAAGATACACAAATAGAAAATAAAATAATAAATAAATATGAGTAAAAGCACAAACTTTTTTTGTTCATTCACTTGATGAGTTTGCTTCACTTTGGAGAATCTGGATCTTCTCTCTATCTTTAGTGCTTATTTTGTTTGTGTGTGTGTGTGTGTTCATGATGTTTTGAGCTCCCTTGACAATGCAAAGTTCTATGCTATTATACCCAGCTTTTTTGTTATAGTGAAATAGACTAGCAGTATCAGTAGGTGGTAAGAGTGGTAAGTTTTTGTGTATGATTGAAACTTTTGTTCCACTTGTTTGTGTGTGTGTGTGTGTTTGCATGCACACTCATCTGCACTTAAGTGTGCTGGGTTGCTTTGTAAAACTTATTTATTACCATGAGTGTTATTTTAAAAACCGGAGGAGTGCTTCACCAGACAATATCTGTCAAAGTTCTGCCCTCAGAATTTGAAAAGAATGATAGAAAAAGATCATCTTCTGTCACCACAGACCCAGTTCCAGACAGCACCTAGACAGGGCTGCAGTGCCTCCAATAAGCCTGCAAGGCTTCCTAAAATTTTGGACTCCGTTTTCTTCCATTCCCTCTCCCCATATTTCCTCACTTCTAGTTTGTTTTAAAGGCATGCCATGTAGGACTAGCTAACATGCAAAGCAAACCCCCATCAACTGATTGATGGGTGACAAATGTATTAACATGCTCTTTCAGTCCAAAAAAAGAAACATGAAGTTTTGTTAATGAGAAGCTGTTAGAGATCATTCTACTCCATTCCACTCCATTCCAGCTTCTTTTTTTAAAAAAGATTTTATTTATTTATTTGAAAGAGAGAGCACGACCATGGGGGGAGAGGTAGAGGGAGAGGAAGAAGCAGACTCCACACTGAGCAGGGAGCCCAATGCAGGACTAAACATGAAGTTTTGTTAACAAGAAGCTATTAGAGATACCATTCTACTCCTACTCCATTCCAGCTTCTTTTTTTTTTTTTAAGATTTTATTTATTTATGTGAGAGAGAGAGCATGAGCATGGGGGGAGAGGTAGAGGGAGAGGAAGAAGCAGACTCCCCACTGAGCAGGGAGCCCCATGCAGGACTCAATCTCAGGACACTGGGAGCATGACCTGAGCTGAAGGCAGAAGCTTAACTGACCGAGCCACCCAGGCGCCCCATTCCAGATTCTTTTGGAAAAATAACTTTCTTTGCCTTCTATGATTCTAAAAGTAATCCACATTTCATTTAAAAAATAAAGAATTAATACAAATATAAAAATCAAAACATATTTTCAGACCTAGAAACACTTGGTGTTAAAATTTTAGCTTCTGCTTCCAGTATTTTTTCTATGTATATTATCTTTTATAGGAAGCATACTTCTCTTTTGAAATCTGCCTTTTGCACTTACTATATCATGAACATATTCCCACATTCTAATTATTCTTTGAGAATGTGATGTTAATTACTATATATAAATATTTCATCATAAAGATGTCATAATTTAAGAATTTCTCTATATTAGAAAGTAACATTGTTTTCAAATCTCACTGCAACAAATGCTCATTTTCAACAGTATCTTTGTATATCTCTTATATAATATAAATTGTTAACTGTGGACTTTGTTTCAAAATATAAAACTTTTAAAGATGAGTCATACTTATTATCATCTTGATTTCCAATAACTGCAGTAAAGTAAGACAGATCTGAACATTCATTACTTTTACACACTTGCCAATTTGGTAGATAAAAATCACTAATGAGTTTGATAATTATTAATAATAATTTTGATAATTTGTTTCCCAATAAGGTTGAACACATTTTCAAAATATTTAATGTCTATTTACATTTATCCTCTTATAAGTTGCCAGTTATATACCATCTACCTATTTATCTGTTGGGTATTCATCTGTTTTATATAAAAGTTGCTTATGAATCATTCGTCCATGTTAATATGCTCCGTTATAAAATCTCAGGTCTTATAGACAAGGACCTGAGTCACAAGGAGACCTCATCAACTATTGTGGATAAAATAACTAGTCAATGTTAGGGTAAAATTCTGCTGAAACTGGATCTTACCCCAAAAGTGGCTTTTTAGGGACTCTGAATTTATACTACGAAGGCAACCAATTACATTGCTTACGATTTGACCTCACCTCATCTTCCCCTTTACCCAGAAGTGGAAATGATCTGGTGCTTTTGTCCTGATTTACAGCTGCCTCTGTCCTCTGTCCAGTCTTTCTCTACAGTCTATCCTCCAAGAAACAACAGAAGAAAATAATTTGTCTTGGAGTTGCGTAGTAACCAAACAGTCCCATTTGGTGGTTTATGATTCTGACACGTTATATTAACAAAGAGTTTCCAACACTACAGAAGGACCAGTTTCTTTTAAAACTTTAAGATAAGCATCTAAATAAATCATGTTAATTTGATACAAGCGACCTAACAAGTGAAGGGTTTACTTAAATGTTATACAAAATAGTCAACTTGGAATGTCTGAAAAAACTCTTCCGTTTCAGAGAAGCTGTGGTTTCCTAATAAATAGTTTCCAAAAGTTTCTATCACACACTTCCACGTAAAGTGGATGGATTGCTGAGAAATGTTTCAAACTCATGGACTTTCAGGCTTAAGTTGTTTTTACATCATTGTTATTTAAACAAGATCTATCATATAACTTTGATCAAATTACCTAGTTTTGGGCCTCAGTTCTCTGAGATATAAAATGTTAATAGAATTGTCTGTCTAAAGGAAAGAACCCTGAAGAGATACTCTGTTCAGATTCCTTTTGAAAAGCCTCCACTTTGCAACCTTCTACAGCTAGGCAAGTCTCGTTTCTTGTGTCACTCATCTGCTGAGTCAGGATCCATCTGGGTAAACAAGTGAACCATGAGACTCCTTACATCTTAAAATTGTAGCAGAACACTTTTCAAATATGCTTATTTTTGTTTAATAGGATGCAAAGCCATCATCAAACCCACCGTTACAAAGGTATAAAAATGCTAATGTAATCTTTATTAAGTCTGTTATTGCTTCTCTGGGAAAAATACAAGGTAAATCAAACCTATAGTGATACAGCAAAATCCAGGGCATTTTGACAAGAGTTCATTTTCCTTGGTTGCCACCAATGATAATGGGTATAAACAGCATATGGCAAACATCTGTACCTTGTATATTGGAAGGTCTGACTTACGTTCCATCTCTATTTTCTCCTCCAAAAATGAATTACTCAGCTTTCCCACAGTTATTTTTTAACAGTTGTTGTACATAATTAGCACAGAATTCAAGTACACATTTTTTTATTTTGACTTAATTTACAGAAATATGCTACAGTTAGCCTTATTTTAATCTTTATTAAAAGCTTTATATTAATTTATTTTCTTCTTTTTTCATTAACGTATAGTTGACATACAGTATTATATTAATCTCAGATGTACAACATTGTGATTCAGTAATTATATACATTACAAAATGCTCACCATGGTAAGTGTAGTTAACATCTGTCACGATACAAAGTTATTACGATATTAGCCCTTTTACTCTTTTGCTTACAAATGTGAAAAGTGAAAGTGTGAAGTGGCTAACATTCTCCTTTACTTGCTTAAAGTATTTGGTTTCCCAAAGAGTCTCAGAAGTTTTATCTTGAACTGAACAGACCCTCAATCTGCATTCTTTTCTCACCTCTAAAAAGCACAGCATAAAAATTTATATGAAAAGCTCTCCCTGCCTCCCAAAGTTATTATGATACTCAATGGTATAATGACATTAAAAAATGTAGGTAAATTCATTGAATCCTATTGTATAATAAAGGATTTGACTGGTCTTTGTCCTGGGTTCCAGGGAGGAAGACTCTAAATCCTTGGAATTTTCCAAGTTATAGGAATGTCTTTGTTATTTATAGCATGCCTCTGGGACCACACATGAGTTTATGCTAATTGGGTGACTCTTGGGGAGACCCTAGATAACTTCAGTGTAGGGCTGGCCATGCTGGAAAAATCAACTGTGTGATTAGCAGAGTGGGACTTCGAGCCATGTGAAGTCAGTCCAACCTCCCAACTACCGGGTAAAGAAGGCTAATGATTCACCCAATTTTCCTACATAATGAAACCCAATAAAAGCTCTGTCCGTTGAAGCTTGATGGCATTCCCTGATGGGTGAATGAATCCGAACCTGTGATGCATTACAACAGAGAAACTGCTCCTCTAATTCAAGCAGATAAAAAAATATATTGAGAAGTTTGAACTAGGAGAAGCTACTTTTTTTCTCCCAGCAATTACGACGTCATTCTTGTCTATCTTTCTCAGATCCTTCTTCCTGAGCTGAGACCCACTGGGTCTTACCATTGGCAATTCAAATCTGTCAGAGAGACAATGACAATAAAACCTTTTCAGTTTAATACTTACTTTGATGTGAGAGCAAGACTCTACAATATATAAATTATATGCAAATGATAAAGAGAACATGCAAATTGAAAATCTGGAAACTAAAAGGTTACATACAACCAAAACATTCTGTAAATTAAGAATGAAATCACCATTTCTTTGTCAGGGTGAGAGAAGTTATATCCAGATATTTGACCCAGCTATTACTCAGATGACTGTGTTTTACATTTAAAGTCCTTGAAGAAAAGTATTTCATATAGTAAAGAATAAATTTACTGGAAATTATTGTAGTTGAACCTACTGGCCATTCCTTTGCAGGCCAGAAGTTCTGACAGATGTCCCTGAGTAACATCCACGAATACGCAGCAGATGAACACTGGAAGAGTTTTGTAATGTTAGGTTGCTCTCAAAATGAGCAATGAGAGCCAGAGAGCTGGTGCTACTCAAAAGTAGCACCACAGAGAATAGCCAAGATACCAAGTAAAAAAAGGTTAAGTCCATCTGATTTTATAAGAGTTAAAGGATAGATCATTGAACAGGAAGAAATAAGCACTAAATACACTACACAAAAATCAACTTGATGGGAAAGGTAGAGGGAGAAAAACAGTAACAAGGAAAATAAATTCAAAGTTATCAAATAACTGGACTTTGGACAAAAGTAATTGTCAAGTACAAATTGTTGTTTGAAGCGGCTGAATTGGAAAACAAATTATGTGATGGTCATGGGCAGCAAGCTCAGTTTTCACTATGGCCCTTTTAATGGCCTTATTTATGCAGCTTTGCCAACCAACTACAGCTCAGAGCATAAAACCAGAATTTGGTTACTATGACACACTAATTTAGAGCAACTAGTGGAAAGACCTAGCTTAAGTTTAAATTACAAATTTTTTTTTAATTAGATTGTGTGACCTGCATCAGGCTGTGTATGCCAGTGGGAGTTCTGTTTTGTTTCGTTTTGTTGATGATAGGCAGCATATGATAGTGAGTAGCTGAGAGGAAATTTTTCATCAGAAATGTTAGAAGATTGAAGGAAATAATTTCTTTTTTTGTCCCACCAATTTCATCATTCTGTAATTTGGACATAACATCTTAATTGTCTACCAATAGATCCTTTAATGTAAGTGAACTGCTTATCTTTTTAAGTAATTTTAAACATCCCTACATTAAATTTTAATTTTATTATTCATTTGCTTTGTAAGCATTATATTAATAGTTAACGAACACTTGACGAATTTCTCCTTAAACACTGTTTCATTTTGTCCTGGATCATCTCTAAAGGTTCTCTGTTTCCTAACAGATCAAGCTCAAACACTTTCCACAATGTGGCCTCACCTAAACAATTTAAAATGCTGCTAGTTCTCTTTGCAAATCCTCTTTTTTTTTTCAGACAGGGTTTTAATTTACTGCTAACATATAGTCAGTTTTGATCCCCAACTTTTGCCTTCCCTGATTCTTGCTGGAATTGCCTCTTTTTCCCTCCTAATTTAGAACCTACATAAACTTTAGCCCTGTAAGCCCTACTTCTTAGTGAATTCTTCCCTGAGTATAATCCATTTGGCTTCTCATTAAATCCTTTGTGGTTTTCAGTTGCAGTTTAATGACTGAGGAATTTTCTAAGTTCTAGACCATATTGTTCTTAAGTTTACTGACTTTTTTCATCTGTTTAAGGCAGACACCATGTCTTAAATTTTTTTGGATTCCTTTCTGTAAATTGATGAGAATAGTGTTGAGTACATGATATTGAATATGATTGACTATATAGTATTTTCTTAATATGATGAAATAAGTAGTTGGAGTTTTCATAGTATGGAGTTTTCCTAACATGATAAAAAAAAAAAAAGTTGGAAAGGGGCACCTGGGTGGCTCAGTTAGTTGGGCATCTGCCTTCAGCTCAGGTCATGATCTCAGGGTCCAGGATCAAGCCCATTATTGGGCTCCGTGCTCAGCCTGGGGTCTACTTGTTCCTCTCCCTCTGCTCTTCCCCCCCCATTCTCTCTCTCTCTGTCTATCTCTCAAAAAAAAAAAAAAAGTTGAGACTAACTCTTCTTGAGCATGACTGGCAAACGTGGAAGGATGTTGCCATGAAGACCTAGCTGAATTGTTCCAGTTAGTAGGAAGATGCACATATGCATGCAAACACAGCACTACCCAGGGTCCAAACAAGAGAAGAGAAAAAAAAATTATGCCCCAAGTTCCAATGACATGATTTATAGAGGCCACCTGAAACTTGGCACAAGTGTGTCTGGAATAGTGACACCAAGGCTCCAGCAGAACAATAAACTGCCTGCCTCTCTTAAGCAAGATTTAAACCAAAAACCCAGAGATGGAAATACAGGATTTCCCCTTGCCGTAAGGACAGTGAGTCAGCGCCGTCTGCACTAAACAATGGATGGATACACAGCCACTTAGAGACCTTTCATCTTTAGCCTTTTTTAGCAAAGCATGTACCATATTTTCATAGGTAGGATCACTGACGCCTCATGCTCTGCCCATCCTCACCATCATTTGTTAAACAGGAAATCTGCAACATTCTTTTCAGTAATTGGGAGGGGTCTGCTATCATCCAACAGTAAGGCGAAGAGGCAGAAACTTTGAACTCAGGCTGTCTTTCAGAAGCTGGGTAGAACTGATGGGGATATATAGAGTAACATCTGGAAGAATTGGTGACCAACTTCAAAGAGAGACATAATTCATTCATTTAAGTGATTTAAATTTTGACCATGTTCTGGATCACTTTAATATCTATTTACAATGGACATTTTAGACATGATTATACAGAATCAAATATCTGATCATAAAACCTGGAAACTCACCCAACTGAAATATGTGTGCCATAGTTGTTGGCATGAATTGTTCTATGTTAAACACAACATACAAAAAAACCTGTTTCTTAAATTTCTACTTCTATGGCCTCAATGCCACCCAACAATGATCATGTAAAACCACCCAACAGAGCAGTGTAAAGTCCCACATTCCACGTTAGAACTTATTACTTGTATTTCCTAACAAGGTCGCCACACCAGGACCTACTAGATCCTTCTGAGCTCCAGTCAGATGGAGCATACTTTGATCTGTCAGTTAGGAAGTGAATTTGGCTGCTAGTAACAGACCCTAACTCAATGGCTTAAACAACTTAGGGTTTATTTGTTTTTCTTCCTGGAGGTCAGCAGTCTCCTATTGGTATGGAGGTGTCACACTTTCAGTAGGGAGTCAGTCTCCTTTTAGCTTTGCGTTCCTCTGTTCTTTGGGTGTAACACTTGTCTCAAAATACTACTCTCAAAATATCAAGAGACATCACGTAGTGGAAAACGGAGGGAAAATAGTATGTCAAATGTGTCAATTCCCTACAGAGCTTTCCCAGAAGTCCCACCCACTGACGTCCACTTGCCTCTGATTGGCTGGAACTTGGTCACATGGCCACATTTTACTGCACCAAAGCTTCGAGGATAGTATTTCAGGGAGGCTCTGTTAGAAAGAAAAAGGAGAAGAGGTGTAGCTCTTCAGGTAGCAGTCTCTACTACAAGGGAGAAGTCCACTACAAAGCCTATTTGTGGTGGGAAATCTGCCTAGATAAAGCAGCCTCAAAGGCTCTCTATTTACCCCATTCAAAACGGGGCATAGTCATAACTGCCATATATTGAATACTATGTACTACTTTATAAGTCTTATTCTTTGTAATAATTTTATTATATTATTTATATATATATAAATATATAATATATATTATATATTTATTATATAAATTTTATTTATAAGTCTTATTCTTTGTAATAATTCCACTTATGCAACACTTTTAACAATTCTTAAAACAACAAAATCCTTTTAGCATCAAACAGATATAAAATACCTGCAATAGGTGTTTCTATGTTATCCTAAGTTCATTGTTTTCTACTGCATTGTTTAGGATTTTCAGCAACATTTGAAATGGTTATAGCCTGCTTGGCCTGGCTATAATGAGCTCTGCACTCATAAAGTTCTGCACTGAAACTTACTAGGATGCATTAAGATGTGAATCTAGGGATAGTTCCATTTCCTTGGATTTTTTTTTTTTTTGGCCTTATCCAAAAACAAGATCCAGATAACCTGCAGTTTTTCCCAGTAAGATGATCATTATCTCTTCTTCAGAAATGATGTCTAATGCTTCTCACCAGCAGAGGGACACTTCACTTCAAAGATCACTAAAACAGCATTGGGGATAACTTTCCTCAAGAGGCTTCATTGCTGTTTTCACTTGTCAAGCCACCATTTTATGTTCTCCATTTAGGCCATTGGGTCTTAAATGATATATAGGCACTTTTTTCAGCATTCTCATTGCTGTGCCAAGTGGTAGAGCCTCTCACTCATCATACATTTAATGGGAAACCACATTTACTAGAAAACATGTCCTAGAACCATTTATTTCTGCTTCCTCCTGAACCCGTGTTGATAGGCATGATTATAAATGTCATTCACCTAGTTGGATTCAATTTATTTAAGGGGTCTCAATTTGCCCACTGAAGTCTAGACACTTAATCCTCTTTATCCATGGGTTCTGTATTTCACCTAATTATGAAAATTTATCAGTAACCCTCCAAACAAATATTTTTTGGTATTTTCGTGGTCATTTGCAGACGAGTGGAAATAACAAAAAAATGCACATAGTCTGACACACACATTCCCAGCTGAGGTTGAACAAGGAGACACGGCTTTTTTGTTCCAGCTCTCATACTGTAAACAAGTGTCTTTTTTGTGGTCTATTTAGTGCCTCATTTTTGTGTTTTTTTTATTGGTGATTTTGCTGTTTCAGATGGCCCCCAGATCTAGTGCTAAGTGCTGTCCAGTGTGATTGCCCTTAGGGAGGAAACATGTACTAGATAAGCATTGTTCAAGCATGAGTTATAGTGTTGTAGGCTGTGAGTTTAATGTTAATGAGAAAATAATAAATATTCAATAAGATGTCTGAATAGGAGCACACATAAAAGAAGGTATGTGTTGATCTGTTGATGAAAATGTTATGACCAGTGGCTCTCAGGAACCTAACAGTATATTTTCCCAAGGAGCAATGGTTCAGTATCTACTAATTCAGTGTTCATGGTGCCGACAGAACCTGACAACCACAAACAATGAGAATCAATGGCATTGTGTTCTAGGCAGTTTTTTTTCTTTTTGAAGATTTATTTATTTATTTGAGAGAGAAAGAGAACAAGTGCATGGTGGGGGAGGGGCAAAGGAAAAAGGAGAGAGAAACCCAAGCAGTCTCCACACTGAGTACAGAGCCCAATGCCGGGCTCAATCGATCATGACCCTGAGATCACAACCTGAGCCGAACCAAGAATCTGACAGTTAACTGACTGCACCATCCAGGCACCCCTCCTATCAGTTCTTACAGTGGATCTTTCTCTTCACAGTCAAACCAGAATATTCAGACCTTCATTGTTCTTGATTACCTGCCTCCATGGTCGAACTGCTTAGGTCATTGAACCATAAAGGTCATTATTCTCTGTTACAGAAAAAGAGCTGAGAAAAAATAAAAGGCAGAAAGAGAGACTCTCCAATTTATTTTTGATAAGAAGAAAAGAAAGTATGTAATTTTTTGCTGTTATTGTGTCTTGGAGCCTGAATTTTTTTCATCACTTCAGTTTTCCATCTGTTGTTTACATGGAACTAATTTTGCATTTTGGTGACCAAAGACCTTCAGTACTTCTTGCTGGTGCTATCCCTTAGAGCAGATAACCATACCACATTTTCTCCTTTTTTCACCTTCACACACACACACACATACACACACAAGTTCTCCCCATTGAAAGACATTTATATTCAGCATCATTAATTAATTTAATGAATGTTTATCTGACATCTACTGTGGACTATGTAAAGTACTGTGGGAGATAATTTAGTGTCTAACAGAGCCGTAACTAAGAGGGATGGAGAAATACTTTAAAAAAAAAAGTGTATGTGCTTCTTCCTGACCCTCTTTACATTATTGCTTTTTGGCTGAATAAAGCTACATGCTGGTGAACAGAAATGCCTCCAAATTACAAGAGAGGGAGTATGTGTTTGTATAGGTGTCTGTATGGATCCTCAGCCTTTTGACCTGTACAAAAATATTCTAGGCAAGGAGACGGTTTAAAAAGAGTATGAAGCAAGACCTGTGTGTAGGTTCACAGTTGCCATCTTCTTCAGCTTTAATTGGAAATTCTTTCATGTTGCTTTATGAACACTTGGAAAATGTCACATGTTTCAGCTTTGTTTCTGAGATTGGTAAAACTCTGTAATTTACTTAAAGTCAGTAGCAATTTATCTTGTCATGTACTGTGCTATTAAGAACTCAAGATACGGCACTGAATTTATGGGAAGTATCAGACTATTAATTCTCAATGAGAATCTAAAATTCATCATATTCTTTTCTTCCTGGTTTTGCATAATGTGATTAACTTACGCTTGAATAAGATAAGGAAAAGCTGAAGACTGGTTGGCAAAACGGAAGCTTCTGGCTTATGGTGCTCACTGGAAGAGCCATGCTTCTTCCGGGGGCTTTCTACTATCTTCCTCATTGTATGAAAACTCTGTTGAGTGAAATGAGCCCTTAGACTTTGTTCCCTTGACATATTGAATAACCACACTTGAACTTAACCCAAGATCTTGTTCTCAATTTTAAGAACTAAGTTTTGCACACAACTCAGAAAGGAAAAGGGGAAAGAGAGAGAGAGAGAGAGGGAGACAAGAAAACTGAAAAGAATCAACCAGAGAGAGAAAAAGCCTTGGCATCAGCAGTACAACCACCACAAGAACATATTATATTTACACTCAACCTACTTCCAGAAGTTACTTGAGATGGCCTACAGAATTAAGTACTAAATAATTAAATAATGATCAAAATGTTAAAAAAGCAATAATGAAGGGGAAGCAGTTATTAAACCAGAAAACATGGACCAAAGATAATTACAAAAACTGAACACCACCATAATAAGTTTGAGCTTCCTGCAGCCACAGCAGAAGTTGAAAATCCATTAAAAAAAAAAAAAAATCCCTCATTACCCTGTTAATGGAAAGAAAACCATTACATTAAGGGATTCCACTTCCTCTTAGAGTTCAGCCCCATAATAAAATGTGCATTGTGTGAATCATGATTACAGAAATCAGATTTAAATCCATGTGGAACCTCCTACTGCCTTCAGTTACATGCACAGAGCCAATCACCTCCCACTTAAGCAGTTTTTACTGGAAGGTGCAAGTGACACAGTGGCCATTACACTCTAAGGGTGTAGGGCAACAGTTGCCATGTCATCTCACCATTGGTACCTCTGTCTGCTGACTTACCTTGTGGAGATGAGGAAGCACTTCCAGCTCCTCCAGCTTCCACTAGATCTTGTTTTTCAGCTTCTTGGAGTCAGGTGTGTGGGTGCGTATAGCTCTGTGGCAAAGGACACTAGTTCCATTGCAAGTCACTAAAGTCATCAAAGTCAGAAGGGGTGAGAGATATGGTTTGCAGTTTATCTTCGTGGATTCCAATTTGTCCCCACGGATTCCAATTTTTCTTCACTCTTCCCCAGTTCAATTTTAGTTTTTCTTCCTGACCTTTGGTCTTCCTGATCTACAAGAATTTTGTTCACACCACCAGAGTCAGAGTAAAGGGTCTTCCAGTAGACTTCTGCACCATTTCCTATAAATAAATAAGGTCTAATTCCTGTAATAAATCCCTTACTCTATGCCATCTTTAGTTCTGTTTCCCTGGTCAGACGCTATCTGATACCGAAATTAGTGTCTGGAATTGGAGTACTATCAAAACTTAAAACTGAAACATATGGCATTGTATTTGGGATGGTATGGTGAATAAAAACTAGAACGTCCATGGTGACTTTAGTAAGCCTTAAAGACAGTGAGAAAATTGTTATTGAATGCTGAAGAAAAAGAATGCTGTATTACATAATGGCAGAAATTCTGACAACACTATATGGTCTGTAGTAACTTGGGAAGTAGGAAATATGACTAATGAAATAGAGGGTTTGGGTAAAGAGATTTCTCAGCAGAAGTTTGAAAATGCCTAATTTCTTATAATCATATAAGCTATCAATAGAAAGAGCTTAGTTAAGATAAAGTAATATGTCTACTTTTAAGCAGAACTTTGAAGAAATGGGAAGAAGTCAGATCCTGCTGGATTTGAAAAAATAAAACCATTTCTGATTTCCAGCTTCTCTAGATGGCAAAAGATTCTCAAAGTGAGAAATAACATCAGAATAAAGAACAAATCAGGAGTGTGGCTGTAAGTCTGTTTGTTAAAACTTCAAAAGGATTTGAGGATATGCTAAGTCTTCTCAACTAGACCAAAAGGTGTCTAACAAACATGTTTGTCTCACAGAATTCAGACTCTCAGCCCAAGCCAGAGATTTGTAGGTGTGGATTTTGTCTAGTGGAATAAACCCTAATAAGATTTATAGAATACCTATAAAATACTAACTATAATTGTTCTAGCAGAAGCATTGTAAGCTTAGATTAAAAATGATAGATATAAAAAGTGGACCTCTAAGTCCAGGAAGTCCAGGAAGCAGGAAGTGGGCTGACAAAGCTAGTCAACTGCAAAAATGGACCAATCATGTCTTGGGGAAAAGGGGGGATGTTCCAGAGTGAAGAGCTTAGAGTTCTGAGAACAGAGATAAGATCGACAAAAAGTCATACCTCAGGAAGGTCAAACTAAGAAACTGGTGATATGTGCCTGATAGATTTCAGTACATGTTGCCATGAAACAATCATTGCTATGTGCTTCTCATTTCTTTTCTTTTTGAATGAGAATGTCTATTTCAATTATTCTTTTGTTAGTGAACTAGGGTTGCCATAACAAAGGACCACACAATGGGTGACTTAATGACAGAAAGTATCATCTCACAGTGCTGGAGACTAGAAGTCCAAAATCAAGACGACAGCAGGGTTGGTTCCTTCTGAGGGCTGAGAGGGAGGGTTCTATTCCAGGTCTCTCTCCTTGGCTGTAAGTGCCTGTCTTCTCCCTGTGTCTTCACATCACCTTCCCTGTATGCATGTTCATGTTCAAATTTCACCTTTTATAAGGATACCAGTCATATTGGAATAATGGTATCCACCCATTATTCCAAAAGGCCCACCCTCCTTCAGAATGACCTCATCTTAAGTAATTACATATATAATGACCCTATTTTGAAATAAGGTCATCTTCTGAGCTACTGGCAGTTAGGACTTCATCATATGAAGGGGGGGGAGATACAAAATTGACCCTACAATTCCACCTATATGAATTTACCTCAAGGAAATAATCAGTGATGTACACAAAGATTTATGGACAACAATATTTACTGAAACATCATTTATAAATTAGCAGTAGATTAGATAGTCAACAAAAAGTCGCTTACTAATTTATAGTGTATTGATGTAATTAAATTTAGGGCAATCGTTTATTTATTTATTATTTTTTATATTTTATTTATTTATTTGTCAGAGAGAGAGAGCACAAGCAAGGGGAGTGGAAGGCAGAGGGAGAAGCAGGCTCCCTGCTGAGCAAGGTGCCCAACATTGGACTCCATCCCAGGACCCTGGGATCATGATCTGATGCTGAAGGCAGACGTTTAACCTACTGAGCCACCCAGGTGTCCCTAGGGCAATCATTTAAAGCCATATTCATACACACATAAAATTCACATAGAATGTGAATACAAGAAACGAATATATAGCCCCCAAAGAAAGCAGGATACAAAAACTGTATATTGTATACCTTATGTTCTTAATTTTGTCAGAAACATATCCATACTCCTGTGCTTATATTTTTTATTAATATGTACATGCAAAAGCAACTGGAACAAGATAAAATAACATGGTAACAGTTGTTATTTGAGGTTGGTGAGACTATGACTGATTTCTCTTTTTAGCATTTTTTTGTATTTTTAAATTATTGTTATTAATCTCCACTCTATGATAATTTTTTTAAAGTAACAAATGATATGAAAAACAATGATACATCATGCTCAGAAAATCAGAGTTATTTACCTGTGATCATGTAGTGCATTGTGATAGAAATCAGATAGTTTTGATTCTTAAAGCCTGAGCTTTGCCCACTGGAACAAACTTGATTTTTCTATGTAAAGACTCAGCTATGATACTCAACACATCTGCAAGGCTTTATACGTAGGAAACAGAAGGTGCCATTAATACAAACTTAATTAAGCAGATCAAATGATAATTAGAGCATAAACTGCTATACTTATTTTAGCCAAACCTAAACTCTGATTCAAAAATGAACTTATTTTTGCCAAATCATAGGAAATCATAATTGTTTAGGGATCTCCTGTTTCAGTTTTTCAGCAATGGGAACAGGTAAAAGTAAATTAATTGGGTCTTTTCACCTAATATATTTTATTTAATTTGTGTTTTCAATGCTTTTTTGGAATAACTAGTTATTGTTATAATCTCAAATCCAGAATTTTGCTGTAATAATCACATTGAAACATGTATGTCCCTTAACTGATACAAAAATCACATTTTTATGCTTTTCCTCACCTCCCTGGGAGTTTAAATAAATGGAATAGAATTTGAGTTCAGTACTCATAGAATCTGATTTATCAAAAGAAGTATTGATATGATATTTTGCATCTGAGACCAGCCTTCAGTGAAGGAAGAGGTTGCAACATTTATGATAACGGCTTTGTTCTGAGGGCAGCTGAGCATAGTTCTGCTACTGAATGAAAAACTTCGCACATTAATGCAACAGATACCTATGTAGCCCTGTCTCACACACAGGCAATCGTCTAGGTGTTGGAGGAACCAGACAGACAAATTTTGTGTTTCAAATATCCATATATTATGGATATATAAAATGTGTATATACACATATATTTATATTTTTCATATTTACAATTTATATATAAATTTATATATAAGTATATAAATTTACAAGAATACATTTTATATTCTATTGAAGCACATTTAAATAGAAATATGGATTTATAAATTTATACATAAGTATATATAAATTTATATATTATTATATATAGTGTATAAATGTTATAAATATAAATATATAGGTACAGATATTATACATGGAGCTATGAGTTCCATATGCAATAACATGAGAATAATTTCAGAGAGTGATAAATGCTATAGATAAAATAGGGTTATAGGATGGAGAGATAACTGGGGCGAACTTTGGCTTGAATTCTGTATTAATTTCCAGGATTGCCGTAGAAATTATCACAACCTGAGTTGTGTAAAACAGGAGAAATCTATCCTTTCACAGTTCTGGAGGCTAGAAGTCCAAAATCAAGATGTTGGCAGGGCCATGCTGTTTCTGCAGGCTGTAGGGGAGAAATCCTTTCTTGCCTCGTCTAGCTCTGCCAGTTGCTGGCAATCCCCCGCAGTCTTTGGCTTCTTAGATGCATCACTCCAATCTCTGCCCTACTCTTCACATGGTCCCATTTTCCCTTTTCTTATAAGGATCCCATCAATGGATTAGAGCCCACTCTAATACAGTATGACTTCGTCTTAACTTCATTATATTTGCAGACTCTATTTTCGAAGATCACATTTACAGGCTCTGGAGTTAGGACTTCAACATATCTTTATGGAGGATATAATTCAACCCACAACAAATGCTAAGAGAAGACCCTTGTAGGAAGAGGGCATTAAAATTGGAATCTGACTGATGAAAAAAGGAAGGCATATGGCAGTCAGGGAGGGAAATGATTCTATACAAAAGGCAGTGTAAACATCCTAAAGCTGGAGCTTTCTTAACACATCAAGAGGCAGAAAGGTCAGTGTGGTTAATGGGAAGAGACAGAGAGATGGAGAGAGACAGAGAGAAACTAAGGGCATATATGTGCACAGGACCAAATTATAGTGAGCTTTGTAAACTCACAGAAGTTCAGATTTTATTCTTTTCAGTATGAAGCTGCTGGAAGATTTTATCCAGGGGGAAATTATGATGAGTTCTATGCTTTAAAATAAACATTCTAGATGCTGTGCATGAGAATAGTAAGGAAACTTCGGTGATGTTTTAGGAGAAACATGATGGTAGCATAGAGAGTAGTGGTGACAGCAGAGTTAGTGACATATTCTGGGAAGCTGACCCACCAGAATTCACTGAATTGAGTGTAAGGTGGAGAGAGAGAGAGGAAACAAGGTGGAGGGAAAGAGCACAGGGTTGCACGTTGTTGCCATTAACCGAGATGATGGACTGGGAGAGAAATATGTTTGTGGACTGGGGATGGAGTAGGGATTGAGTAGAGAAACTAGTCCTGGGACACAGAGTAAGCACTTGAACAATGTATAAAATATATGTTATCCAAAAAGCAAAAACTAAAAAACAAAAAACAAACAAAAACGGGGGCGCCTGGGTGGCTCAGTCGATTAAGTGTCTGAGTCTTGGTTTTGGCTCAGGTCATGCTCAGCGGGAATCTGCTTAAGTTTCTCTCTCTCCCTCTACCAGTCACCCCACTCCCTCCCTCTCTCAAATAAATAAATAAACCTTTAACTAAATTAATTGATTAAGTAAATAAATCTATCCATCTCTCTAAACCTTGCTAGACTCTCCAACTAAAGCATGTCTCTCCTTCCTTCTTGATTCCATTCATATGTCTTCTCCATCATAGAGCACTTCCCTCTGTGCTCCTGGGTCTGACCCAGCTGCAAAATTATTAACATACGTTGAGTCCTCTTTCAAATGTCCCCTGAGAATACAGTAGTACTGTGGACAAGCAGGTACCTGGAGTCACACAGAACTGGGACAGCCATTCCATCTCAGCTCCTCCATGTCCTGGGAAAGACTTAACTTCCCTAAGCTTGAGCTTTCTCACGAATTCATCAAGTTGCTATGAGAATTATCTTAGAAAGTATATGTAATACGATACAATGGGTAAAGCACACCATGCGTGCAGATATAGCAGAAAAGGGGAGGAAGACACAGAAGCTGGAGGATGTAGCAGTTTGGTGCAAAGGCTCTCTGTGGTTTTGGATTCAGATAGTTCCAAGCAGGATGTGAGGGCGATCTGGCTGTGAAATCTGTCACTAGGGTTGATGCAGCTGATCTGGCTGGCTAGGTGGGTGTCCCCTTCCCCTCTCTCTGCTCCATGTGTGTCTCTCCTAAAGCTGTGCGCTTAGTAAGTTCAAGAGGATGACCTTCCCTGATAGAGGGAAGGGCTTTGGTCAAGGGAAAAGGAATAGAATAGCTTTGTTCCCCTGTTAGAACCTCTGAACAAGCTCTCAGATAGTTCCAAGCAAAAAAAGGGATACTGTACACTCAGTGATTAACTGAACCTCTGTTTCCAGAAATATCTGACTGCTTATCTCTCAGCACTCTGGTGACGATTTGTAAAGTGTATGAGAGGTGTCTGGAACAAGGGGGAACTCATGAAATAGGACTTCCTTTGCCTCTTTCCTTTACCCAGACTTAAAGCCCTGTTTGCCAGAATGCTGGGTATTTATGGCCATCATCTATCTAGTATCAAATTCCAGATAGTAATTTTTTAGACTTTAATTTCTCTCTGGAATTTTTTCCTTTATTTTATTTTATTTTATTTTATTTTATTTTATTTTATTTTATTTTATTTTATTTTATTTTTTAAAGATCTCATTTATTTATTTGACAGAGAGAGACACAGCGAGAGAGGGAACACAAGCAGGGGGAGTGGGAGAGGGAGAAGCAGGCCTCCCACCAAGCAGGGAGCCCGATGCGGGAGTTGATCCCAGGACCCCGGGATCATGACCTGAGCCGAAGGCAGACACTGAACAACTGAGCCACCCAGGCGCCCAGCCAGAATTTTTTCTTAAAAAGAAACTAATTCACCCTCTCCCACCACTATCATCAAAATAAAAATAAGTGATAAGTCAACATAGAAGTGATTCAACATAGAAGCCAGGGGTATAGGAACAAAATCAGGAGAATTTCCTATTTGCCCACTTAAACTGAGGAGTGTGTGATCTGGGCCAGAGGCAAGAGGCAGATAGTCAGAAGTCTCATTGTCTCTGTAGTTCAGCAAGTCTCTGAAAAACTGAGTCTCCAGTCCACTGCAGCCACACAGGCTTCAGAGAAATGGGAGAAAACCTGCAGAGAGAGGGGAAATTGAGCCCTGCAGCCCAGGACTCTGCTTTACCCCACATCCGTTTTTTAAAAAGACTCCGTAGCCCTTGTCATCTCTAAAGTACAATGACTGGGTGGCTCAGTCGGTTGAACATCTGAATCTTGATTTTGGCTCAGGTCATGATGAGATTGAGCCCTGCATCTGGCTCCATGCTCAGTGCAGAGTCTGCTTGAGATTCTCTCTCTCCCGGTGCCTGGGTGGCTCAGTCTGTTGAGCGTCTGCCTTCGGCTCAGGTCATGATCCCAGGGTCCTGGGATTGAGCCCCGCATGGGGCTCCCTGCTCAGTGCGGAGCCTGCTTTTCTTGCTCCCTCTGCTGTTTCCCCCAATTGTACCCTCTGGCTTTCTCTCTCTCTCTTTGTGAAATAAATAAATCTTTTTTTTTTTTTAAAGAGAGATTCTTTCTCTCCCTCTGCCCCCCGACTCTTTCTCTCTCTAAATAAATAAATAATTAAAATCTTTTAAAAAATAAATAAATAGAGCGCCTGGGTGGCTCAGATGGTTGGGCATCTGCCTTCGGCTCGGGTCATGATCCCAGGGTCCTGGGATTGAGCCCCGCATCGGGCTCCCTTCTCAGTGGGAAGCCTGCTTCTCCCCCTCCCCCTGCTTGTGGTCCTGCTCTCGCTATCTCTCACTCCCTCAAATAAATAAATAAAATCTTAAAAAAAATAAAAATAAAAAATAAAAATAAATAAATAAGATGCAATGATTAGGGCATTTGGTTTTAGTGTAGGGTGTCCAGTAACAAGAGCCTTCTCAAAATATCTGTTAAATAGATGGTGCAATCTGATGTCATCTTTCAGTTGTACTGGCTTCCAGGCAAGCGGAAAACTGTAAAGTAAGCTTAGGATTTAGGCAACATTCCATTATTCCCTCCTTTTTTTCTTTTCTTTTTTTTTTTTAAGTGTCGTCTTATATCAGTGACTTCTTGCCAGGAGTAGGAAGAGGAAAGAAGGTAAGGACACCAGAATAGCCAGATTCTGCTTATGCACAGCCTTAACGTTTTCTGCAACCCCAGGGATCTGGGACTCAGAGAGAAGCACAAAGGGCCAGTGAGTGCTTAACCTCACAGCTGCTCATGGTGCAGCTTCTGGCTGTGCTTCCCTGTTTCCTTCTGGATCAGGAGCTAGGGTGGGGGGTGAATAAGCCTGCATGCCAAGAGCTGTGGTGTACTTTGGGACATGGAGCCTGAGTGGACCAGGGGACAGTCTGGGAACTTGGCGTTCTCAAGTGTCTTTAAGGTTAGATAAAGCGAATGCTGGAACGAGCTGGGATTTGGAGATAGAGACCCACCATCGATCAGTTCAAGTGAGCAGGACTCCTCTTGGTGCTGTGCATATTTCTTCTGAAAGTCAAAAACACGTGGGCATCACGCTATACATTTAGTAGGCCTGCAACATACATTTTGTGCTTTATTGATAGCTACTACTGGCCAGGTTGATAGTCCTATTAAACAACTGGGTAGAAACTGTGACCAGGATGGAGAGCCAGCTGTGTGCTTTCATTGACTACAGGAAGCTGAAGGTCTACCTTGTGTGCGGAGACTATGGCTTAACTCCTAACATCCTCTCTAAAAGGTACCACAGGAAGTTATTCTTCTTTGCCTTTTAAAGTGTAAAGTACTGATTCTCCATCATGTTGGAGAGTAGTTTGAATGCGGAGGGAAGGCTTTCAACTTACCTGGAAAAAAGCAAAAGGAGGAGTCTGAGACACTCAAAACAAACCCAAATTTGCAGAGGATCGGCCATTGGTTTGTTTTAACCCTTGCTGCGCCACCCAAACACAGTTCAGGACCCTTGGAAAATCACCTCACCTTCCTGAGTCTAATCTGTTAAATAGGTGTGGTGGTGCCATTCTGGTAAAAAATCCATGTGGCTGGACAAATGGCATGGCTCTGCAAGCATTTCAATGTAATTCATTTTTATTCCTAGAAGAATTACCTGATACACAGTAGAACTTAGAACACAATTAACTAGAAATAACATTTAACAAGATGTGAGAGGCTGTGTAGAATACTACACTTTGAAAAGAAAAAGACAAAACAGAGTAAGTGGATGTCAGAGTTTGTAAAAACTGTACACAGGCAAATTAACACACTCTAAAGGGTATGTCAGTGTTGCTCAGTGACCGTAGACCAGACAAATTTGTCAGTGTTCAAAACAAAAACAGCCAAAGTCCAGGGTCTAGGATCCATCTTCTCCATATCTGAAACATAAAATCCACAATAAATTCTTATTGAGTGCCATTCTCTGAATGATCCTGAAGCACACGAAGACCCTAAATGCTGCTTTCCTCTCCTTTTTCGGCTGTTGAAAAACTTAGACAGTAGCTTGAGTCTACTTAACTCCCTTGAGTAGACAAGCTGGCTTATCGATAGGAGGCAAGCTTAGATTTTATAGAAGTTGTGCAATGTTCCCAATACTTTAGGGATTATCATATTCATGTGTCAATAAATAGTAAATTAGCTGCGGGTCAGTGTTTTACACTCTGTATTTGAAACCAGGTGCCTGTTGGGTGTGCTGGGAGTCTGTTCAGATCTACTTTGTCAACTTTCACCCAAGGCTAGTCACAGTCTCACCCCCCACATCCCTGCCCTCCATTCCGCTCCCTTCTAACTACTTGCTCCTCCAGCTCCCATGTCATTGGCTCTGTAGAAATGTTAGAGGAAACACTTTGGGGTGTTTGGAGGAGTGGCAAACAGGACCCATCTACGTATATAGTATTTGTTTCTTTAGGGCATAGAGAAGTGGGAGGCTTTCAAAATAAAACATTTTTTATATTGAATACATGAACAAAGGAATGAATGAATGAATGAATGAATGCCTGTATGGTTTAAATTACTGAGATATTTTTATGTGCTTCTACAATCTAGTTCTAGAGACACTTAAGAAAAATCCCCCAAATGATTATAATGATGGCAGTAGTATTGAATGATCTATCATTCCAGGGCGACCATGTTGAACGTCTTTCTTATATTTTGACAATTGTCAAAAACAACAGCTGCAGCAACACAGCAACAACTAGTTTATGTAAACGTTTATTGACGAAAAGGATGACTATCCCTTCTGCTCAGCACTGGAAGAGTCACTTAATTGTCCAGTTCAGTGGGCTTCAAACTGCAAGCTGTGACTCATTAGTGAGCTGTGAAATCAGTTCAATGGGTTGTGACCAGGCCATTTTTAAAAGACGAGAGGATGGGATACGGTAGAATGAACAACATAGTGCATAGAGCGAGTAAGTTTAATTATCTTTGAAATTTCAGTTATATATGTACATTATTTATATATGTGATATATATACATGTTCTCATGTATAATAACTGAAACAAAAATGTCACATAGGTTTATATGTGTGTGTAACGTCGTGACTATAAAAATAAAATAAATAAGAACAAGGGCTGATCTATTTCTACTGCTTACATGTCTCTACATCACACCTACTAAGTGGTGGCCTTGACTGAACTTGAGTGTTCTCTTTGTCTACTCTCTTTGAATAAATGTCTTTATTGTCCTGTATCAAAATCGGTCTTCCTGGAGCTTACTCTTTGTACTGGCCTTTATTGCTACCCTTAGGCATTTTTCAGACAAGCCAAATTTTTCTTCCACATAATAACCCTTGGGTATTTAAACTGAGATGTGTTGTCTCTGCTAAGGATTTTTTTCACATTAGGAAGAATTCCAAGGCCCCAATTGTCCCTCAGTGACTTTGAGACCCTTCACTGACCAGATTTCTCTCTATGCCCCTTACAAATTTGGGCTGCATCGAGTTCTTGGAAAGTCATATAGAATGAAGCTGGTCTGCAGGGAGAGGAGCCAGATGTGATGGTATCCTGATCAGGGAAAGAAAACAGAAGGGGAGGTTTAGGATCAGCCATGCGCATACTTCGCAACATGACTTACAAAATCTGGGAAGCCCATGTAAGCAGCAACCCTTTCTGCTAATAGTTCTAGTCTGAGAGAAAATGAAACTTGGCCAATGTCACCACTCTCAGTCAGAAGGACGCACTGAGGGGGTGGGAGCTAGGAGTGGGAGGAGGTGATTCACGGAGACTTATTTTGGCTTTAGTCATAGATTATAGAAACACACATGCTACTATAAATATATAAAAATATCCCATGCTCACTTCCTGAGAAAAACATGTTAATTTATGTTCACAAGTGTTTTCTTTTTGAAGAAGCTACAAATACTAGGAACTCAATATCTGAATCTGAACAGCTAATTGAAATGTTTAAAAAGAAAAGCTTATCTTGTTCTTTTTTTAGGAAACCCTACAAATATTGACTGATGGTTAAGTAAAGACAGCTGTTTCATTTCACATGGAAAAGAAGAGCACTTCTTAAAAATGGTCTTGGCTGGAATTTTTTTCAATAAAGTTGTGGATTTCCCCCCATATTTTGACTGAAACATTTTGAAAATGCATTTCCTCAGGGTTGTTTTTTTTTTTTATCTTGAAATTTGTATTGCTCCAGAATTTATAATTAGCTCCTCTCAATGATCAAAACTAAATGTCAGAATTAAAGTTTCTAAATAAAACTGCCTTTCCTTCTCATCTGCAATAATTGAAGATTGAAGGTACATGTAATAAAAGATACTGAAAGAAAAATGTTTGCTGGTTAATTTTAAAAAGGGATTAACCACAACCATCAAAGAAATGGAAATCTAGAATAGGCCTTATATAAAAATATGGGCTATAATAAAGACCTTTAAAACAATTACTGAAGAGAATGACTGCCGTTTTAAGTACAGAAAAATGTAGAATATTTCAACATCAGATCACAAGAAACAACACAGCCACTGACCAGCTGTTTCACCTTTGTATCTGCTTAGCCCTCTGTAGGCTTCAGTATTTTTCTTATGTAATATAATTCGAAAACTATTTATTGAAAGGCTAAAGCCTACCTTGTGCTGGGCATTGCTGGGTTCTAGATCTGTGCATTAATGGCGTAAAAAAAAAAAAAGCTGCAGTCAATGTTGATTTCTTGACAATTATTGCTGAGAATGGATAAAGAATGAAAATTACACTTCAGAGTCCTCCTCAGAGCTCTAGATTCATGTATTCAGACTATCTTCTTGGCGGTTTCTCATGCATGCAGATTGTGTGCATAACTGAACTTCGGATCTTTGTCCTGAATCCAAGCCCACTTTTGCCTTTGCCATCTCGGCCTTCCCACCACGGAGCCCAGGACTACTTGGAGCAACTCTTGACACTTACCCTATCCTCTATCCAATTCACTGCCGAGTTCTTTAAAATTCATTTCCCAAATGCACTGAGAATAACCTACTTATTATCTGAAACCATAATTGTTCTCTTTAGTTGTCTTTGATGGCCCAACAGCCAAAGTTATTACAAATAAATAAATTAAGAAGCCCCTTCCACACTTAAAATCTTTGCAAGACTGCCCATTGCACTTAGTATAAGATTTTCAATCTTTAGCATGGCCTTCAACACTCTCCTGTATATCATTTGGCCCTTTGCCTACCAATTTAGTTTGTCTCTCCTCTTCTTGTTGGTTTCTGTTTCCTGCCTGCATTGTTTTTGTGTCTGTTTTCCTGCCCTTCAAACTCGTTCTCACCTCAGTGCCTTTACACAGGATTTCTTTCTGCATCCAAAGCTCCTGGCCCTGTTCCTCTCTGTGTTAATTTCAGTATTTACTTTGAGTCTCAGCTTAAATGTGTCTTCTTAAGAAAGGCTTTTCATAACTGAACAGTCAAAATGAAGCCTCACCTTGTTTCGTCCTTTATTTCACCTGATTTTCATTTTCTAAAACTTCTGAAAATTTTCTTCATAATGTTTGTATGTTTATTTATTTATCTGAAGTCTCTTTTCTTCTCTAGACCTCGTGTTCCACAAACACAAGAACCATGTCCAATTGCCCCAATGTATTCCTCAAGCATATAGCACATAGTAAGCATTCAACATTTTATGTGTGAATAAATCCATAAATCACTGAATAAATACATGCAAAGAAAAAAGAGAGTTTAGTAGAACTTTCAAACTATAGGAGTAAGTAAATAATGAACATAATCAGAAAGTTATACAACAGGATTTCAGGTAAGAAAATGAGGGTTCTAGGGCCAGCTCTGTCATTTAATGAGCTCCAAGATTGGGGAAAACTTAACTTCTGTGTTACTCAGTTATCTCAACTGTAAAACAGGAACAATGATACCAGGGATGTTACAAAAGCCATGTTGTTGCAGGATTGCAGGGTTCTTGTCTCACAGAGTTGAAGAATGAATCTTGCTGACAAAAGGGTAACGTGACATGGAAGTTTATTAAGTGAAGGTGAGAAGAGAGGAAAGAAAAAAAGCTCTCTAGAGTGAGAGGGGTCCTGAATGGGTTGCCACTGAGGGCTTTTATGGTTTCTATAGAAAACTGACCAAGGAACTTGGTAAATATCTTGTCTATAACATTTAAGACAAACAAGGTGGACTTATAAATATAATGAAAATATCAAAACACAAACAAGGTGGATTTTTTGTTTTCTTCTCTCTGGTTGATATCTTGTCTATAACATTTCTGCACACCTGGGAGCCTGGTTAAGTAGCCCCCTACCTGTCTCTCCCTACCTACCCTCGCCTGTCCCTTACTCAATATGAGATAATATATGCGAAATCACTTTGTAAATTGCAATACAGTGTGAAGTTTTTGTTTTTAAAACAAAAATGTCCAGGGATAATTTAATTAGAGTGTAAGGTACAAAGTTCCAGTTTCTGGCTTCTCTACACTTCATATTTAGAAGATTGCCACGGAGGTGAGTTGGCACATAAAGACAGCATCGAAGCACAATGCTGGTGCTTGCTTCCTTTCACCTACTCATGTAATAATTCAGTGTATATTCATTGGATACATTCTATGTTCCAGTCACTCTACCTGTTTATCTTTAGTGCTTTAATAAATTTAATAGTAAGTCACAATTTTTTATCTAAAAAGGTGAACCTAGGGTCCTGGTCATGCGAACAGAAGAATTAAGTAACACAGCAAAAGGTTAGGAAAACCTTCCAGGAAGAGATTTTAGAGATTAAAAAAAACAAAAAAAAAAATTGGAAATGAATGCAGTTTTCGCCACTTACCTTGAGCAGGTTGTTCAGCCCAGTTCCTTCTTTGTGGTCAAAATAGAAGTCAATAATATCTGCCCTCAGTATTGTTATGAAGAGTCATGTAGATATTAATGGAGAATAACGAGGTATACAAGTCACTTAGTGTTTGTTTCCTTCTTTCCCCTTGTTTTCGCAAATCTCTTCATCAGACACAAAACTAACCAAGCACATGTGTTACTGTCAACAGAAACTCAGTCTCCTTGCATGATGAAAGCACATGGCAAAACTGGTACCCAGAAGAAACTACAGGAGCTCAGACACTGCTTCTTTCAAATAGCTTTCATTATCTTCTGTCTTTGTTACAGAAAACAAACATTCTGTAAGAAGTTTATATGATATGGTCCTGTCCACATGCAATTTGGGAATCCTTGTCAGTAATTTTTTTAGATCCTGTTGTCCACATCATTCACTGGAAATATTTATACAAAGAAGGGAATGAGCAGGGTGACAGCAGTAAAAGGCTTTCCAGCCACATATGGATTTACCTTGGGCAAAGAGCATCAGCAAATAACAACCTTAAGGCTTGTGTCACATTTCTGGGAAACAGAAACTGACATTGTTTCCCTGTGGATGGTCTTGTCCTCTAAGCAATTTTGAAACACCTTAATCTCTCAAATGCATCTGAATGCTTTTAGGCAACACTCAAGAAGAACTGCTCAATGTCACGTAGAACCATTCAGGGTTTTTGATGCCAGAGCTTGTGGTTGATTTGAGAGTAATAGAGTTGAGAGTTTAAAATCATGGGCTTTCCTCTGGAAAGAGGAAAAATGTGTGTCAAATAGCCCTGGGTTCAAGTTGTCTCATCATAGCTGAAGGATTTGCAAAATAAATTAGTTTCCTATTGCCACTGTAACAAATTGCCAAGATTTAGGAGCTTTAAACAACACAAATTTTTTATCTTAAAGTTCAAGAGGTCAAAAGTCTAAAATGGGCATGCAATGATATATTCCTTCTGAAGGATGCAGAGAACAATCTGTTTCTTTGCCTGTTCCAGCTTCTAGAGGCTGTCTACCTTCCTTGGCTCATGGCCCCTTCCTCCAACTTCTTCTAAACTAGCAGCACAGCATCTTTCTCTTTCTTATAAAGACTCTTATGATTACATGAGCCAATGTGGATAATCTCTACATCTCAAGATCTTTGAGATTTACATCTCAAGATCTCAACCAAAATAATCTCTACATTTAAAGATCTTTAACTTATTTACACCTGCAAAATTCTTTTCACCATAGAAGTCCTTTTTGCAATACAAGGTTTCTTTTTGCCTATATTCTTAGGTCCAGGGATTAGAACATAAACATTTTAAGGGGCCGTTATTCACCTACAACTGGTAGTAAGTTGTCAATGCTTCAGTTCTCTTATTTCTAACATGAGGATTGCAATAGTTCCTATTATGAAGCATTGTTATGGAATTAAACAGGATTACACACATGTTATTTAATATTACTATGAAAAAACAATTAAGTGATCCAGGAGCTAATTTAGACACAGCAATGAGGGAGATTAATCTGATCGCTGCTCTTGGTGGAGCTAGACTTTAAATGAATACTTGGAAAAATAAACATATGCTTACAAACTGTAGTAAGTGCTACTAAGGAATAGTGAAGGTTATGTTGGCAAAGAGAACTGATCTGAGTCTAAAAGAACCAGAGAACAGAGAAGACCACTCTGAGCAAGTAGCTTTTAGTTGAGATTTTATGAACGAATAGGAATTACCTAGCTGAAGTAAAATGTAGAAAAGAACATTCTGGAAAGAAAAATGTGTGCAAAGCCCCATGGCAGGAATGAGTATGGTGCATTCAAGGAACTGGAAGGCATAAAAGCATAGGGGAGAGTGACAGATCATGATGCTGCAGAAGTCGTCAGGAACCAGAGCAGGTCGTGCTCAAAAAGGCTATGTTGATTTGGGGCTTCAGTAACAGCAAGAGTGGTCTGACCAGATTGCTTATTAGAAACTGTTGCTCTGGGTGCTTTGTAGCAAATGAAGGGCAAGAGGGGAAGCAGCAATGCTAGGAGGGAGGTCTGGCTTTGGTCCAGGTGAGAGAAGACAGGGTGTCATAGACTGGGCTTCCAAGGAAGCATACCCCAAGAGGGAGATCAGCAGGCAGGTGACTTATTATGGAGTGTTCTTGAGATCAATGCCTTCAGATGGGGAAAAAAAAAAAAAAAACAGGTTTGGCCAAGGGGAGGTCTCAGCTGACCCTAAAGGATTCTCCAAAGTGTGCATGACCCCTTAGAGTTGGGGCAAGGACAGTGGGCCTTTACACCCTCATGCTGATCAGTCACTAGATGCAGTTGCACCAAGAGGAGAGTGACCTTCTTCAGTGGTGGCAGTCCGCGAAGGTGGCTGACAGCTGAGTCTCTGGGGAAATCCTAAAGGGAGTTAAAGGTTGTGCATTGGGGCATCCACCACATGGAAGCTTGTCTAAACAGTAACAGTTCAAATGGAGAGAAAGTGGATTGATTTGAGAAATATTTTGTAGATAAAATTTATATATATATACATACATACATACATATATGTATATATACACATATATGTATAAAATATATATATGTGTAGAGAGAGAGAGAGGGTGAGGGAGACAGAGAAAGATCTAGGTAGGAGAAAAAAGAGAGGGAGAAATCAAAGATTATTTGAGATTAATCAAATAATCAAAGATTATTAAATCAAAGATTAATTGAACATTTGTACCCTATTTACATATATCATATGTATCTGTACCATATTTACATATATTTGTATTGATCGGTTAGTTAAGTAAATGAGGAATAAAAATTTGGGATTAATCAGTGAGTAGGGGATAGAAAGCATGAGCCTATAAGAATCACCTCAAGAAAGAGCATAGGATGAGAAGGTTGGTGAAGCCTTGAGTAATGATAATGACAACATGAAGGTGGATTGTGTAATGTTGGGGCTCTGTGTTTGGCACTTAATAAAAATTCAGTAAAAATCCTTGCTGACTTAATAATAACAGTTTTTAACAGTGAGGAAAATGCGTATATTTTTAATAGCCACAAATGTGTGCCAGTAAGCCCATAGTCATTGGCAGCAGATCACAGGGTCCTTCCATGGAGAAGCTGGAGCCAGCAGCCACGGCCACAGCTGGGGAGTTGAACATCAGCTCACCTAGAAATGCCTTTCAAAGAAACATCCTTCAGGAAGAGATCATGCTGGGCTCCTGTCGGTCTTCCATTCCTCACATCAGAGCCTTCAGCGATCCTTTTGACTTGGCCTTCACAATAGGCCCACAATCTGATCAGCTCTCACCACCTGCATTGATGATCTGCCTAGTGGGGACCTTCATCATCTGTTCCCTGGATTATTTTGACAGCCATATAACTAGTCTTTTTTCTCCTCACGCAACTGCTTGTCTCCTTAAAATGTATTCCCTACTAAGAAATAGTTTGAATTGTAAGTACAATCCTGTCATTTTTCTGCTCCAAATTCTCCAAGGCCACCCATGTCCTACAGAGTAAAAGCTCAATCCATGAAAAAGCCTCAGAGTTGTATTCAGTCTGTCCCCGTCCTATTCCCACTGCCGTCTCCTACTGACCTCACCTCCTTCCCCTCTTCTCTGGCCACTCTGCTCCAGCCACACTGATCACCTGGCTGTTCTCCTTATGCTCCACACACATTCTTATCTTCCAGCCTCTGAACTTGCTGTCCCCTTTGCCTACAACACCTTTCCTCTAGATACCTCCGCAGCTAACTCCTGCACCTCCTCCAAGTCTTTGTACAGTGTCACATTTACAGAAGCCACCCCTGAATATCCCAGGCAAATTTCAACCCTCCCCGTCCTCTCCTGTACAACTTGGCTTTATTTTTATCCATAATAGGTATTACTTTCTGACGTCATCCGGATTATAAATGTACATTTTTTATTATCTATCTCCCGGTAGAATGTAAACTCCATTAAGGTAATGTAGGGATTTTTTTTTTGTCTGGTTTGGTTTGTTTGGTTTAGTTTCATTTACTCTTGTATTTCCAGTGCCTAAAAATGTTCTAGCTAATAGTAGACCTTTAATAAATATTGATTGAATTAATGAGTGAGTGAATGAATGAATGAATGAATACATAAGAAGAGTCCCTAACTTAATTTTCTAGCGAGGTATCTTCACTCTCTCCCCTTTTGCACGTTCTAGACCTGATTTGACTGATTAGAGGAAATTTTGAAGACCAGCCCTGCTTCTCTAAGAGAAGTCTCCGGGGCCCTCTGAAGTGCACATCTATCATTTGGTTGAATGTAAGTGCTCCACACCAACGGGGCACTGCTGGCTGAATGCTATGGAAGGTGAGAAGAACAAAGTTAAATTCTTCCAAAGAAGGTACTGCTCTGACTATGTCTGGGTGGTGCCAAAATAAATATTAAAAATTAAAAGAAAATGTCAACTCACTCTTTTGAGTACTATGTCCAAAAAGCGCCTGATTGACTTTCACTCCCCCCCTTTTTTTTAATTGGTATTGTTGGTATATACACAAGCCTAAGGAGATGTTGTCTACTGCTATTATTGTTTTTATTAAATTACAATTTGGGTGGCACCTGGCTGGTTCAGTCGGTGGAACGTGCGACTCTTGATCTCGGGGTTGTGAGTTCAAGCCCCACATTGGGTGTAGAGATGACTTAAAAATAAAATCTTTAAAAAATTAAAATTAAAAAAAGTCTTTGAATAAATAAATAATAAGTTACAATTTTATTCAGTGATTACAGATTGGCTCTTGGACACCGTCTCTGGGTGTTCACAGCTTCAGGCTGTGTCCTGTCAGAGTTTTGTTGGTAAAGTCCACATTGACGTCCTTGATTCTTTGGCTTTCTTTCAGCAGCTGTGCAGTGGCCCTGGATGGGGATGTCCAAAGGACCCGGGTGTGGGCTGCCAAATGTTTGGAATACACTTCAATGACTTCTCCGGGAATTAAAACTTCCCTGTTGTTAGCAGAAGCCTTTGTTTCGGGGGTTGTTTGGAAAGATTTTGAGAGTCTAAGCCACTTTGTTTGTGTCTTACCTTTGCCCTTGCCTGGTTTCAGCTATTTTTAAAAGACGGGCCCAAGCCTGTATAACCCTATTGCCAAAGATGTGGTAAAAAGAAATCCCCACATCCGGGCTCCATCACTGAGCGCAGCTCTTAACATTTTGCACAAGAACAGGATATTGGCAACTCAACTGTTAAACCTGTCTGTGATTATTCTTCCTTGAGATCACTCTGATGTCACCAGTGTAATTTGAGCCTGGAGCTTTTGTTCACACTTTAAATAGCAGTCCCGGAATGATTTTGCTACAGACTCTCTGGAGAGCCCAGGAGCAGAATTCCCGAAGATCCCCACATCGATGAAATCAAAGCCAACCCACCAAGCCATCATCATGTCCACCTCTCTGCGCGTTAGCCCGTCCATCCACGGCTATCACTTCGACACAGCTTCGCGTAAGAAAGCCGTGGCCAACATCTTTGAAAACATAGACCAAGAATCTCTACAGAGACTTTTCAAAAACTCTGGGGACAAGAAAGCAGAGGAGCGAGCTAAGATCATTTCTGCCATCGATCAAGATTTGGAGGAGAAAACACGAGCCCTGATGGCCCTGAAGAAGAGGACGAAAGACAAGCTTTTCCAATTTCTGAAACTGCGGAAATACTCCATCAAAGTTCACTGAGGACAAGAGGATGGATAAGGACATTATCCAAGAATAGACATTTAAAGACCAAGGGAGTTTGTGAGACCAACACATGCAGCAGTTTGCGGCTGCCTCATAAGCTTCTCTTCCATCAGAACGGAGGAGGCTGGAAAGGAACAGAACAAACTGGTTACAAAGACTCCAACCAATTTCACGCCTGTGCTGTTACAGAGGAGAACAAAATGCTTTCAGCAAGGATTTGCAAACTCCCCCTGAGGGGAAAGGACTGCTGCAGTGTCAGAGAAGAGTCTGAATGGATGTAATGCCGTCGGAGACCGAAGATAACAGAGAGCTGGGGAAGAATTGCGGCCAGAGTCTTTCTCAGGCCCTAGGACTTAAATTCAACCTGAACTTTGTTTCCTTAGCCGAACTGGGTAGGGAGAGGGAGGAGGGAGAGGGGGAAACAGGGAGAGAGAATACTATACTCCCGATGTTTACTGAATTTTTTATTTGAATGTTTCAAAATGTTGTCAAGCTTCAATGTGGTCTCTTGGTATAGATTCTTACAGATCAGTAATTATTTATTTGCATTTTTTACAGTGCCTGAAAAAGTGCACCACGAGAGTGTTAGTTAAAAATTATGCAATACCTTCAGCAGCTCAGTAAAACCCTTCTAGTTTGTAAAAGGTTTTTATACATTTCAAACTGGTTGCACAAAAGCTAAAATAATGGGATCCTTCATAAATCCAAAGTACTGTGAAAAAAATTTATGATTTTTTTAATCTTCTAACTAATGCTAAAATATAATCTAATTAGATTCCTTACAGTTATTACAGTAAGCATTAGGAAGTGAGTATGATATACTAAATAGTTTATGAAGATGCTATGGTTTTTATAATTTATTATACATGACAAATGATATGCAACCTTAATAAATTATTATGAACTTAGCTGCTCTTGGTCTGTGATGATTGGTCTCAAAGGAAAAAGTAAGGTGGTAAATATTTATTATTATAAACTATTATAAACATTTCTAAGGATTTTACTCTAGGAGTAAAATGTGCCTTTAGAGTAGCTTTACATTAATTGCCAAACTTCTTCAAAACAAATTCTTACATCAAATATCTAGCAAGTTTCTCTGTCTCAACTTTATAAGATACAGGCATAGAAATTCATTGATTGATTTATCGACAGTGGTGTTTATGTGTCCACAGAGGGTGAGCTTTAAAAAGCTTTTTTTTCTCCATATTTTTGAAATTTTTCCTCTGTGGCTACAGGAGCTATGTACAATTGTACATGTATTTCTCCCAAAACAATATATCTTGGGGTTAGAGTCCAAATTATGATGAAGATTCTGTGGGTTAGCAATATTTATTCCATATAAACCAATAAGGGAATAACATTACAGTCACTTTGCTTATTTTCTCATAAAATTATAATAAAATCTTTCTAAGAAGGCATATATCAATGGCTGCCTCCCTTCCCTAGCAGACAGAAATAAAATTTCCCAGAAGTTAGGCATTTTGGAACATGTACAGAGGTTTTTGAAACTTGCTGATCATAGTAAAACAAAACAAGGGAATGATCCAATATCTACTGGGAGAGTTACAAGTCAGGATTTTAAATAATACATTTTTAAAAAGGAAGTCTCCAAACCTACATTTCAAATGTTTATTGATAAGTTTACTGAAGATAGTATAAAATCACTCCATTAAGAAGGAAGTTTTTTACATGAGAACATCCACGAAAGCCACAAATTAATATGCAGAAGTGTGTGCCTGTGTGTGTACATTTTTCTGGGAGAAGTGTTTAGAATTTCTATCAGATTTGCAAAGACATCCATGACACCAATATAAATTAAGAACTAAAGAGGAAGTTTTTTTTTTAAAGATTTTATTTATTTATTTGAGAGAGAGAATGGGAGAGAGAGAGCACGAGAGGGGGGAGGGTCAGAGGGAGAAGCAGACTCCCTACCGAGCAGGGAGCCTGATGCGGGACTTGATCCTGGGACTCCAGGATCATGACCTGAGCTGAAGGCAGTCGCTTAACCAACTGAGCTACCCAGGTGCCCCTAAAGAGGAAGTTTTCGACAGGTGGAAGGCTCGTTATGGTATCTGGGGATTACCAAAGCAGAGGTTGTGAAGGGGTCTTCAGCTCCATGACCTCATTTCCCCAAGCTTGCCAACTAATCTTGCCTAATGATCTCACCTAAAGTCTCCTTTGCCCATGTTAAGAATAAGCTTCCTACCTCTGATCTGGCCTATTAGTGACACATTTTCTCTATCTAGAATCCCCCAAAGACATTGACAAACTGCTTGGAAAGGAAACTTGGGAACTTATTCTTCCAGGATAGCTATCATATTCCTATGAAAATGTTTAACTTATTTTCTTTTTAAAGACTTTAAACGTATCTTGGATGCTGAACATAGTCAAAAGGTTGAATTTATTACACTGATGCATAACTATATGCTCTCCCCTGTTGTTTTCAATAGAGTACAATGTTTGTCTTTGACACTTTGCAAATTAGCATGTATTGACTTAGTTTTCTTGCAGTATATTATCATGATTTTCTGATTGCAAGACTATAACGTGGGAAACGAATTAGAAGGCAATTGGGATATGGTCCACAACAGTGGGGAGAAGAATTCCAGTAGATTTTGCAGAAACATGCTATCTTTCCCCTTCAGGGACAACAAAAGTTGGAATCAATGTGATTTACACAAAAGGGTGATTTTTAGTTCCATAATGCTTTCATCATTTAATGTGGGGTAAAAATAAACATCATTAGAACAAGTACGACTAGTTCAGTTCAGAAATTCTTCTATGGCACAGGGATGGCCAAATATATCTCAAGGCGTCTCATTGTAATAGAAGATATAAAAGCAAAAACACAAAGGTGAAATGGGTCATTAATAACATTTGTATTATTAGGATCATAATAATAACAACTGCATTTCATTGAGACAGTTTTCTAAGTGTTTTTTATGCATTAAATCACTTAGTACTGTGACATGAGAGCATGTGTAAATAGTGTAATGACACAGAAGCCCAGAGGGATGAAGTAACATGCTCAAGAACACATAGCTAATGAGGCCAGGAATCTAATCTGGGGATTCTGGCTCCAAAGCCTCATTCCTTGCCACTAGGTTAGACTGCTTCTCTAGGACAAACTTAGCTTCTCTTTTTTCCTATAAGATGACAATTACTTATATGCTAGTAAGTCAGAAAGACAGGAAGGTGCGGCCTCTGAGAAATCACTTTTATCTGCTCTGTGCCTCTTTGTCTGTTTATTTGGCACTTTCTCTATATGGAAAAGCTTCATAGTTTAGTCATTTTAATTGTGTCAGAGGGTTCTTAGATCTAGCCTTTTAAGTCTGCACTTAAAATAACACATGGGTTAACACTTGGAACAAAAGATCACACCTAACGTCTCTTCCCGTTGTCAGTCAACATTTTGGGTCTCTATTTGCTCGTTGGGGGAAGTCAGAAACTATGAATTCATGAGTTTCTTCACTCAGATTAGAGCTCCTCTGTTCATCACTGTGGCCCACGGCAAAGGCTGTTTAGTTTTGGACACTCGAACAGATGGGGTTTACTGAGAAAGGGGGTGCCTGCTATCCCCCCCCCATTGTTAGAGTGTAGTCAGAGGATGCAGTTGATGTTCCCTCAGAAAGCTTCAACTAAAAAACGAATAATGAAGCCATGGTCTAGGTATTACGTGGTCTTTCGGAGTACCTCAACTACCCTTCTAAATTCCACATAGCAGTTTCCCAAGATGGCATATTGCTTGGGTAACTCCCTTTCTTACACATAGAGAGTTGTAAAGTAAAATCAGAGTTTGTATCTTATATACTCATTCAACAAAAATGTAGTAAGCACCCATGTGTGGGCCCTCATGGTCAGAATGGATCCTTATTCTCCTTATCAGAGGAGCTGGAACATGTTTTAAAATAAATATAATAGAGTGGGATGTATAATAGGAGTTTAAACAGGATGCTATGAGGCACATGTGTGTGTGGGGGGGGTGGCGTCTGTCTGTGTGTATCTGTATGAGTTTTTGTGTGTTTGGGGAGTAGCAGAAGGAGAGGAAATCTAACCCAACCTGGGGAGATCCTGGAAGAGTCCATGGAGAATTTTCAAAGTAGGATTTAGTCAGGAGAGTGGACAGAGAAAATTTTATTTCATCATCTGGGTATAATGTTTGCAAAGGCAAGAAGGCAGGAAAGAGTGTGAATTGTCTGAGAATCTCTAAGCAGTTCCATGTGGCTAGGGGCCTAAGCATTTGGGGGCAATAATTAGGAAGGCAACTAGGTTTTAAATGACAAGCTTGAGTTTAAATTTTATTCTGAAGGTAATAGAGAATCAGTTAGGACTTTAAATAGAGGAGTGACACTTACCACCTAACTACAATGTATCACACCCTAGGAATAGATATGATTAATATTTTGAAAAATAATGCATTCCTTTCCATCTGGCTGCACCCATCAGCTCAAAGGTAAGCAAAGATGGGTGCTTACAAGTACATCCAGGAGCCATGGAGGAAAAAGCAATCTGATGTCATGTCATATATCGGACTCGTGTGTCATGTGGTAGCCGCAAATGCCCAGTTCCTAAGGGTGTGACCTATGGCAAGCCTGCCCATCATGGTGTTTGCCACCTAGAATTTTCCTCAAGCCTTCAGTCTGTTGCAGAGGAGCGAGCTGGGTGCCACTGTAGGGCTCTGAGAGTCCTGAATTCTTACTGCGTTGATCAAGATTCCAGGTACAAATTCATTGAGGTTAACCTCATTGATCGATTCCATAATGCTATCAGAAGAAATTCTGACACCCAGTGGATCACCACACCCGTCCACCAGCACAGGGAGACTCGAGGGTTAACACCTGCAGGTGGCAAGAGCCATGGCCCTGGAAAGGGTCACAAGGTCCACCACACTATTGGTGCTTCTCACTGTGGGGCATGGAGAAGACACATCACTCCCTGGTTCCATCATTACCGCTAATATAAGTAATGTTTGCAAAATCCTTACCTAATAAACAACTTAGGATAAAAGAAAAAAAGAAAAAGAATGCACTCACTGTCTAGCAGCTGAACACATGGTTAGACTCTACAGTGATTCTTCCAGAACTCTGTTGCCTCACCGTTGGTCTACTGAGGTGAAAAGCCACATAGGACATTTGCAGATCAGTAATCAATGCTTAGCTGTGTGGAAACCAAGGATGAAATGGAAGGGGTAATGAGGAAAAGGGTTGTGAGGCCAGATTGGGGGAGACCCCAACTAGTATATTCCCTATTACATTTTTTAGAAATTATAACCATGTTTGACCTTATAATGAGTCTTATTATTTAACAAATATTATAAAGAAATGGCTATTAAGCTCTCTCTTCACTTAAATAACTTTTCTACAAAGTTTCCAGATATTTTAAGTGATTGTTACAAACACACAAATGTGTTCTATTTTAATGTATGAACCCAAGATTAGCAAAACTGTCTTACAGAATTTTGGAAATAAACATCCTATTCCAATATGGGTTAGCAGTGATTCAAAGAAAGTCAGGAATACTTTTGTTGAGTAGTCAGAAGAGTTTTGCTGTAGGCACCTTTTTCCTCCCTCCCCTTACACACGCTGGCTCCCTGTGTGCACGCGTGCACACACACAAACACACATACACGCACGCACATACACACACATGCACACACATACACACTGACATATACACATACACATTTACACATACATCACACACATACACACATGTACATACACGCACACACACACATGCATGCGCACGCACATACACACACACATACATACACCATTTACAGCCCTAAGATAGCATAGCAGTTTGTGCTCTTGAGTCTCTATGTCCTCATCTGTGGGCAGCAGCGGCCTGGCGTTGAGCAAATAGCACCAGATTGAGGCAGGAGTTCTGGGGTTGTTCCCAACTGTGCCTTGAGCAAATTTCTTTCCTATCTCCAGATTTCATCTGTAAGAGGAAAAAAATTTAGATCCGGCTGGCCCACGTCTGTGACCTCTTCTACATCTCACACTCGACATAAATGGGAGCTAATAACTCTACCACCATACACAGTAGGACTTCGTACTGGACCAGGCAGTATTCCACAAGGGGCAGGAATTTCTCTTAAATAAAACAAAACAAAAGTGTAATTAAAGAGTTTTGATCATTAATCAAGGCTGCTGAAGGCAGAATGTGAGGAAGACAACTTTCTGCAGATCCATCTATGCTTTTGAACAGCCTACCTCTCTCCCGGTTGGGGGGTGCCATGCTGGGGCCAGCTGGTAAGAGTTTGACACTCCAACATCCGTGTGTTTGTGTGTGTGCACAGCCACTGAGACAATCTCTACTGTATGTAAGAACCATAAGCTACAATTTCAAGTTCAAGACAGCATTTTAAAAATATAGATTCTTGGTCCCCACCTCTCTGGGCCTGGTAATAGATGTTCTTATGAAGTTCCACAGTTAATTGTGAAGAACATCAGACGTGCGGGGATCCCCGCTTCTTATGTTACAGTCGGGTCTTCTGTTGATGGCACTTTTTTTTTTTAAGATTTTATTTATTTGACAGAGAGAGAGAGAGAACACAAGCAGGGTTGTGGCAGGCAGAGAGAGAGGGAGAAGCAGGCTCCCTGCTGAGCAGGGAGCCCGATGCGGGGCTCTATCCCAGGACCCCGGGATCATGACCTGAGCCGAAGGTAGCCTCTTAACCGACTGAGCCACCCAGATGCCAATGGCACTTTTTAATAGAAGACTTAAAAAGGATTTGATTTTTGGCATTAGTTAGAGTTTTTCTTACTATATTAATTCTGTCCTTAATTGAAAAATCATGACCAAGTAAGGACATATGTTGAGGGTAGTATAATTTCTCTTGACTTTTAATAATTGCATTGTATATAGATAACTTTTCGGTGATTTCTTTCCTTAGATTTCAGTCTGATATTTGTCCACTGTGATACTTCTAGGTTTTACCCGGAGAAAATCTTCTGCTTCCTATCACTACCTTCTCTTCTTATTCTCCTGCAATTTGTCCATGTTTATTATTTATGCCCAGGTTTTATCATCTGAAAGATTTTGGAGAATCCTACCGATCCCAGAGAGCCATGGGAGCCACAGTAAATAGAAGTGCTGTTTAAGAGCACCTTTCCCGACTGATAAATGTGGGATACCTTCACAGTGCAGTTGTTTGCAAACCTACTGTTCTCAGAATCTCCTGGGGAACATTTTAAAATCCAGGCCCCTGGATTTAATGATTCAGAATTTCTGGTGCTGGTCACCTGCTATTTCTGTTCTTAAAACACTCCCCAGGTGATTTTGCTGCAAAGTCAGATTGAGAACCACTGACCTAGATTAAAGTCACCAACTGTGTTCAGTATGAGCACATGGCTCATTTTAAATCATCCGTGTCTCCCCAGGCACATTGCAAGCTTCAGTACATTTTTGACTAAACAAACTGTTGACCCAAGATGTGACTAGCACCTTATCCTGTAATTTGTTATTTCTATTACCTCTCATCTAATCAAATACCATTATTTTCCCTATGCTCATAAATTCTAAGAAATCCCCTGATCACCGTTAGCTCAACTTCCATAAGGCACATAATCTTAGCAAGAAAAATACATTCTTCAAATGAATAGAAGGCCTTTCTCCCCCTAACTATATTTACCACTTGCCTGCTACTCTGGAGAATTCATTTCTCAGTCTAGACAAGTTATTCTTTTAAAGTTAGTCTTAAAAAATATTTAGCACTCATCACTAACAATCACTTATAACTTAGCATACTAGCACTTAATAAAAGACCTTCTTCCTAACAGCAAGGATCCTCCGCTGAGATAATGTGGTTTTAATTTTAAGGGATGGGTAGGCAGAAGAACAGGAAGATTGAAACCCAGGATAAGGGAACATCTGAAATTAGTAAAGGAGAAAACGACCAGAGGTGGTGGTGCACTAAGAGAAACAGCTGCTCCCAACTTTTCTTGGTTTTGGCTGTCAGATGGCTAGATTGTTCGATGTGCAGGGCAATAGACAATAGAAAGATAAACAGAGCCACACGCAGGGGATATGAAGAGCTGGATTAGAAAATCCTGCCTCTGTCATTTACTAGTTAGGTGTAAATTTTGAGTAAATTATCTACTCTTTCTCAGCCTTACTTTATCATCTGTAAAACAAGGATAATACCTCCTTCCTGTATCAGTTCGCTTGGGCTGTCTTACAAAGTACCACAGACTGGGTAGCTTAAACAACAGAAATTTTCTTCCCCTCACATTTCTCCAGGCTGCAAGTTCAAGTTCAAGGTAGCAGCAGGGTGGGTTTCTTCTGAGATTTCTCTCCTTGCCTCGTAGATGGCAGATTTTCTCTGTGTCTTCACATGATCTCCCTTCTCTGTGACCTATTCTTCTCTTTTTATAAGAGGAGAAGTCATATTGGATCCGGGCCCACCCTAAAGGGCTTTCCTTCACTTAACCACCTCTTTGAAGGCCACGTCTCCAAACACAGTCACATTCTAAGGTACTGGGTGTTAGAATTTTAACATATGAATATAGAGGGGACACAATTCAACTCATAACACCTCCATACTTATTTCTCTTGATTGCTGTAAACACAAAATAAGAGAATGTATGTTAAAATGGTCAGAAGTACCTACAATGGTAACCTTGGGGACAGGGATGGTGCTTTGCTCATGGTTGAATATTACAAAGCATCTACCACAGAGCCTAACATGAGGTTGATACTTAAAAAAATGTTTGTTGAATGAACGGACACACTTCACATAAACACAAAATGTTTGTTTGATGTATCAACTTATTAGTCTATGAAATGAACATGCAATCATCTTAATCCTTTTTGTCTCCTTAGCATCTCCAAGGAGAACAGTCAACAGAGGCCCGTTCGTGTTAATTAACTGAACCATGGCATGAGCCATAGTTCATGTTAAGGGTGATGCCAGGAAGGTGTTCTGCCCTGGTGCATTTCTGCCACTAAGCACGTTGTTTGCTTTTCACTATACATGAATGGCTTCAAAATGTTCAGTGGAAGTGAACAAGCTCTCTGAACATCTGTGAACTGAGTTTGCTGATCACGTCTGGCTCTGTTGTTCCTGACATAATTTTTGTCTCTCTAGTTATGGGTCTAAGACTAAAAAGTTCATTCTCCTTCTAGCTTCAGAGTCCTGGTATAACCAGTCATATACCAGTCTGGTATAACCAGAGTCCTGGTATAACTTTGGCCTTCCTTTGGGTTAGTGTGAATTAGGAAGGTTAAAAAGCCCCACGTGATAAATAGGCTGAACACAGACTGTGCTGGGCACAAAAGTAATTCTATATATCTTACCCTACATAGCAAGGATTTCAGAATGAATAGAACAGATTTAGAGAGTTCCATAATCTGTGCATGAGTAGTGTGGGAACCTTTGTGGAATAAAGCCTGCAACATATTTTTAGGAACCAAATGCCATGACTATTGTCTAATTTCAACTGGAAATTGAATAAATATATATAATGAATTATATTGAATAATTTGAATTGAAATTAAATAAATACATATAATAAAGTATATATATTTATATATATAAAATACCAATAAGTAATTGGTAATAATAACTATTACCAATTATAAATAATATATATTATACCAATAACATATATATTATATATATAATACCAATAATTAAGATCATATTAATGTGACAATGAATAATCATTTAACAAATAAATTGACTAAAGTAAGTCAGCCAAGTAAATTGGGATAATATGTAGCAAAATAACAACCAGAGTATCTGGTTTTTAACTTTAAATTGATCATAGTCATATCGAGTAGGCTTGAACTAGTATTATCTTTTTATTCTACACACATTTGGGTGTTGAAGATATTGGAACCTTCACCTTCCTTATGGGATCAAAAAGGAATATGATTCTTCCACAAGTACTTAGCCTGGCAAATGGATTCCTCATCATCCTTGAAAGATGTCAAGACTGGGATCTCGTTTCTCACTGATTAGATTTCACACCTATTTCAGTGAACTTTTATTCTTGTATAGCTTTTTAAAGCTATTTAAAATAAGCTATAGCTTATTTTAAAACTGATGTAAGAAACCAAATCTTTTTTTCTCCTTGATTTAAAAGTTCAATGTTGCTGATATATGGGCTTGTAGATATATGATATATGATATATATGATATATATGATATATGTAGATATATGATATATGGGCTTCTAGACAAATGTGTCCTTGGGCAAGGCAGGGACATGCTGGATGCATCACTGCTCAGAACTCTGCTCCTCAGCCAGGAAAGATTAGAGACTTGATATCGTGGCCACCAAGGGTGAGAGACTTACAAAGACTCTCTCACCCTAATTAAATTCGCAATCCACAATATAGGCGAGGACCACCAATTCATCCGTTCGTAAGAGAAATTTAACTGCCAAGCAGGAGGACAAATTATTCATGAAAGCAAAAGGAGAAACAGTGGCCTGAAGACAATTTCACTCTGGCTTTGGTAAGGTTTGAAGAACTAGCTTCACAGCGAGATGTCTTACTTCCTGACCCCGGCAACGTTGAGCTTCTGCTGCCTAACGAACCCTCCCGATAATTAGTAACTTAAAATGACAACCGCTCTGTGGGGCAGCCTGGGGGTCCTTCTGGCCTGTCCTCAGCTGTCCTCTGTTGGGTTCTCTCATCCATCTGCGGCAGCTGGCAGGCCACCCATTGGCTGGATGTTGTAGGATGGCCTCCCTCACGTCTGGTGACTGGCAGGATGTTGACCAGAGCATCTTGATTATCCTCCACTAGTTTTTGCAATCTCTCATATCAGCACTTAGGTGATCTCACCATGGAAAGAGCTAGATATGCATTTGCCAAATTCTCCCTCGCCATCTCCCTTATTTGTACACACAGAGCTCACTGTTCACCTTCTTCATAGCACTCTCCTTTCCAGAAGAGGGGTGCAGTATAAGAAACTACACTTGACTTTATTCATAAGAGTCACACACCAGGCCTGCTTCCCTAAGATTAAAGCCCAGATTACTTCACAAAACTCAGTCACTTATTCAAAAATATTTTTTTACTTACTCCCATGGTTGGTTAATTTGGTTCACAAAACTTAGTCATTCATTTAGAAATATTTTCTCACTGACTCCCAGGGCTAGCTAATCTCTTCCATAGGTGTGAATTTTACCAATGTCATACTCAAGAGAATATTCATTGTTTTCTGTAACCCCTTGGAAGGTCAGGAAGGGCCACGACTTCACCATTATCTCCATGTACCCATCCCAATGCCAAAGCAGTTGACAGGTGTGGGCCAAATTCTGAAAAATCCTCACTGCCCTAAGCACACTCTTTCATTCCCTATGAAATACGTAAGTACACATCACTGAACATCTGAGCTGGTCCTCCTCATTAAGGACCACGCTGTTTGGAAAGGGTGTAAAATTAACTGCTAAAAATGCCTGTTCTGTTCTCTGGGATAGTGGACATTGAGAGACATTAGCCTGAGGGAGACAGACTGACTGGGGAGAAGAATTAATGGAAGCATATGGCTCCTGCAGGCAGGAAATGCTTTGATAGGCCTTTTCCTCTTTTTGTTACCAGGAGAGCCTTGACAATAGACCCCACCTTAGAGCAGCTGCTTTCTCCCCTTGTGATGATCACAGCACATTTTCCTCGTCAGACTTGTAGTCTGCGCCAGGGAGTCTCAGGAAGGGACATGCACAATGTTGGGGATCTGCCCTTGAGCCTCTGAGCTGGGTGATGGGTGGGGACGTCACCCCTAAGACACATCACGAATTCCTTTGGCACACGCCTCAGGAAGGCCATCTGCTTCTGTTGTTCCTCTGACCTTTTGTTAGAACCCACCTGAAATTGGAAAGAAATTGCCAGAATAAAACTAAACCTAAGACAGTTTTAGACCCTATTGCTTGCTAAGGCAAGATCTGCAAGGGCAGACCCCATCACACAGCTCAGAGGCTCAAGGGCAGATCCCCCCTCCTCCCTCTGTGCACGCTCTCTCTCAAATATATATTTTTTAAAAATGCAGTATATACTATACTCTTATTAAGATGGCTACTATTAAAAAACAAGCAAACAAATGGAAAATAATAAGTTGTTGATGAAGATATAGAGAAACTGCAAGCCTTGTGCATTTCTGGTGGGAATGGTGCAGCCACTGTGGAAACCAGTACGGCAGTTCCTCAGAAAATTAAGCGTAGAATTACCATGTGATCCAGCAATTCCACTTGTGGGTATAAACCCCAAAAGAACTGAAAGCAGGGATTTTAACAAGTATTTGTAGGTCCCTGTTCAGAATAGTATTATCCACAATAGCCCAAGGGTAGAAACCACCCAAATGCCTGTCAGTGGAAGAATGGATAAACAAAATGTGGTCTACACATACGGTGAAAGATTGTGGAGCTTTAAAAAGTAAGGGAATTCTGACCCATGCTACAACAGGAATGGATACTGAAGACATTATACTAAGTGAAATAAGCCAGTCACAAAAGCACACTGTCTGATTCCACATACATGAGATACTTAGAGCACTCAAGTTCAAGTTCAGGGACTGAGCCTCGGGTGAGGGAGTAAGAGGCAGTTATTCTTTAACGGGTACAGAGTTTCAGTTCGGGAAGATGAAACAGTTTTGAAGATGGATGGTGGTGATGGTTGCCCAAAAATGCGACTGTACTTTATGCTACTGAATTGTACACTTAAACTGGTTAAAATCATAAATTTTATATTATGTATATTTTACTATAATTAAAAAAAAAGAAGTTAAAAAATGTGGGATGGATTTTCGTAACCAAACATAAGAGTATTCCCCTTTCTTGAAATGTTAGCATTATTTAATCTCCTAATTATTTGGGGGGGGACTTTCAAAATACTGCTGAGTGCACAGGCTTTGACTGTGACTAGAAGCCTCACTTGCAATATAAAGCTCAGTGTACAGGATGAGTACCCGTTATTCTGACAAATGCCGAAGAAGAGAGAATTTCAAAGAATGGGACAAGTTTATGACAAGACTCTGTGTTTGGAGAAGCATAGCTTGTCCAAGAAAATGAGAACAGGTTGGTGGTGTTGGAGCCCAGAGAGCAGGGGAAAGAATAGCATGTGCTGGAACTGGAGACAGAAACAGGGATGAGTCATTTGGGGGCTAGGTTACAGACTTTGCATTGTGTTAAAATGTAAATAGAGCCACTGAATAATTTCAAGCTGGAGAATGGCAATATTCACAAAGCATGTGGGTTTTTATTTATTTATTTATTTATTTGAAAGAGAGAAAAAGAAAGAGAGGGAGTGTGGGGTGGGAAGAGCAGAGGGGGAGGGAGAGAGACAATCTCCAGCAGACTTCACAGTGGGCACAGAGCCCAACTCAGGGCTTGGATCTCACGACCCCAAGATCATGACCTGAGCCGAAACCAAGAGTCGGATGCTTAACTGACTGAGCCACCCAGGTCAGTCTGGCAGTATTTTGTGGAAGGGTCCAGTGGGTAGCAGTAGCATGAGAGTGTACACCTTTTTAGGGGGCTACGGTAGTTGTCCAGATTAGTGTACATGAGAGCAGAGATGGAGAGAAGTAGTTGGATTTTAGAGGTATTCTGGGAGGAACTATTAACAGGACTTGGAGATGCATTGGCTTAATCCTCTGTTTTCTTTCTCTAATAAGTAATTTCCCTCAGTGCCACAGTCACCCCGCCTGGATCTCTTTCACAATCCACTAGAGCACTGCTGCTGTTGAGGGAGGTCAGTACCTTCAGCTCTTGCCCCTCAGTGTGACCTTTACACTATAGCTAGATTTAGCATTCTAAATTGCCACTCCAAACACATAACTCTTTCCTGCTCAAAACTTTCAAAGTCTATTAACTACTTACAGCATCAAGTCCAACTCCGTCAGCCTGGCATGCAAACCACTTTATGATTCGGTCTCTCTTAATGTATCTACCTCATCCCCTTCATATGGATGCAATCAAAAATCATGTATGTATTTATTCAGCACCCATGACTGTCCAGATGAATTACCACCAGCAACTTGGTATAAAGGGTTCCTCTCACAATACTTAAACTCATTGTCTTCATGGACTGTCCTCGCCCTAGCCCTACTTCTGTAAATGCCACACTCCCTTGTCCTGGATTAGAACTCATGTCTTAGGAAGCTTTTTGTGAACCTTTAACTCATACTAAGCATGGCTAGCCATTCTCCTCACCACCCTTGGGCATTGGCATGTTCTGCCAGTAATTGCTAGTAACGTTTTTTTTTTCTTTTCTTTTTTTTTTTTTTAAGATTTTATTTATTTGTGAGAGAGAGAATGAGAGACAGAGAGCATGAGAGGGAGGAGAGTCAGAGGGAGAAGCAGACCCCCCACTGAGCAGGGAGCCCGATGCGGGACTCGATCCCGGGACTCCAGGATCATGACCTGAGCCGAAGGCAGTCGCTTAACCAACTGAGCCACCCAGGCGCCCATGTTAGTAACGTTTTTAATATGTCAGTAGAAGTGAAAATCTTACTTTCTCTTGAGAAGGTGCTCAGTAAGCAGAGTATGTTGTTGATACTGTAATCAATAATCACGTGCTTTGTCTGGGGGCAGTAAGATGGACCTAGGGACAGGGATGCTGAGAAGCAGTAGAAAGGAAAAATTCTTAGGCACAAAGAAGGGAAGGTAGAAAATGCCTCGCATTCAGTAAATAAGTATTGAATCATTAAGTAAGTATGTAAACAAACAAATAAGCAAGCAAATAATAAATAAATAAATGTATGTTTGACAGGTCTAACTACAATATTGAGCTATACGTAATTTGGGAATAAGCTAAGACCTCACTCTTAAAAGCTAGAATTTACTAGGTCAGTTCAGTCATTTCTGAAAACGTGGTTCAGGGGACGCAAAGATGAGCAGGTTCTGCTTTAAAATATTAGCCTGGGTAGCTCAGTCAGTTAAGCATCTGACTCTTGATTTTGGGTCAGGATGTGATATTGGGGTGGTAGGATTGAGCCCCACCACGGGCTCCACACTTAGCGTGGAGTCTGCTTGAGATTCTCTCTCTCCCTCTGCCTCTTCCCGCCCCCCACCCCCGGCTCATGTGCTCTCTCTCTCTCAAAATCAATGAATAAAATATTTAAAATATTAGCCATGGGTTGGGGGAGGGCAGAAGGAAGACAGGCACATAAACAAATAATGATAACATAGGGCAGTAAGCGCAACAAAAGAAAAATACACACAGTAGCAATTATAACTCAGAAGAGGAAGTGGGTGCTTCTGCCTAGGGAAGTATTAATTAGCTGGAATTTGCTCATGCCCCACGCTGACTGGAGATTTCTACTCTGACTCCCCTACAACCTTTTCTCACAATGTCCAGCCTGGCTGCCGCTCACACCTGCTCTGTGCTCTAGCCTTGCTGGCCCAAGGCACTATCTTCAGACAGGTCCACACTCGTCCTCCTCTGTGTTCTAGTGCAGGGCTTCGCAAAATTTCACCCGGGCAATCTTGTTAAAGGGCAGGAGATTAAGAGGTGGGCGGGAAGCCTGGGATTCTGCATTGCGGAGAACTCCCAGGGCCGCCGCTCCGCAAACTCAGCCCGGAGCAGCAGGACTGTGGCGGCCCTAAAACACATTTTCCCCCCTGATTCAAATCCGCTCCGTCCTTTGTGGGCTGAGTCAAACGTCTGCCCCATGGAGGGAGTTCCTATACTTAAGCCTGGTACATCAGTGTTTGTTTCCTTTGAAGTGCCTGGTGGTATCTCTCTCCAAACCTTTTCCCTGTTTTCCCTAATTGTTAACTCCTTGAGTAAAAGACTCAGTCTAACTCATCCAGACTTGACCTAATTCATCCAAACTCCAGGATGGTGTCTGTCACAGAATTGAGCATAGTTGAATTTGAATTGAACTCAAAATATGATTGCATAGGGAATAAATGCGTGTCTGTGTTTGTGTGTATACCCTACTCCATTTAAGTAGAGCAGGTCAGAATAGAGAAACCAGATCAATTTACTATTGTGTCACCAGGAATTACAATAAAATGGATTATAGTTATCAGGGTGGGAGAATCCAGCTAGAATATAAGCTTAATGAAGGCAAGACACTTTTTTTTCTTGTAAGTCACTGGGTCCTCAGAGCCCAGGCCTGTGTCTCCTGCATAGTAAATAAACAATAAATATTTGCTGAATGCTAAATGAAGAGAGAAAGTACTGAATTTCAATTCTGTAAAAACAATAGTATTAACCCCTAAAAAATGAAGTGATTAAAGCTATGTTAAGATCTTTTTTTTTTTTTTTTTTTTTTTTTTTGGTAATAAAGTAAAAACAAGCAAATGAACAATATCCTGGGCATTTCCACTTAAGAAAAGAAGGGACAAAAATAATCAGAAAATCTTCCCCTATAATGAATGTATACATGTTAAATATTTTTTTCACTAAGTGTATCTTCATACATAGCAGCAAAACAAAATCTAAGGCATTTTTCCGCGCGAATTGTCTTTTTCCCTAAAACACCAGATTATTTTAGATCAACAAAAGGCTTTGTTTTTTACTATTAAATATCAAAGGAGACCCATTTAATTGCAAACATAAAAGCTTTTTCCTTGCCTCTCCCTTCAATTTTGCTGATGAGGAAGATTTTGCAGACTTACTTGGTACCAAAATAGCTCTGTTTTGCTGACCATTATCATCTTCACAGGGCGGAGCAATGATAATGAACTTGGAACACAGGAAGTTTACCATTTCACAGTATTAAAATAGAATTTCTTATTGCAAAGGTACCTCTCCCACAAAGGAAAAGCAACTGGAATTTTTGTTTTCTGGAATTTGTTGACCCTACTAGGCTCTACTAGTACATTAAGGTATTCGTACAATTCATACTTGGGAAATATTGCTTCCCTCTATATTTTTATTTGAATGATCACTTAAAAAACAATTCGACACATTCCATTGCCTTTTTTTTTAATTTTTTTTTTTAAATTTATTTATTTGAGAGAGAGAGTGAGAGAGAGAGAGAGAGCACAAGAGGGGGGAGCCGGAGAGGGAGAAGCAGACTCCCTGCTGAGCAGGTAGCCCAATGCAGGACTCGATCCTGGGACTCCAGGGTCATGACCTGAGCCGAAGGCAGTCGCTTAACCAACTGAGCCACCCAGGCGCCCATTCCATTGCCTTTTAAGCATTTTAATCACTGTGGCCTAGCCGAAGCCAGTGTCACAAATGATAAACTTTTTAGGACTCCAAGTTTTTCTCTGAAGTATTAAGTAGTAGCAATTATTTTTAAGTGGTGATTTCAGGGTAGGGGCCTGAGTCAGGAATAACACTGCCGAGGACCCACTATAAGGCTGGCTCAGTAGAAATGGAATCTCTCGATCCACTGAGCGATCCTGGCTGGTATCTCCCGTCAGTCCCACTTTACAAATAAGAGAACCCAGCAGGAAAGCAGATAAGTAACTTGCCCAAGGTCTCCTGTAGTGAGCACAGGAGGTGAAAGTCTGACTTGTCTTCCTGACTCCAGAGCCCACATACTTTCCTCCACACCAGATGCCTTCAGAAAGCTACCATCAATTTTATTAAAATATTATGTCTCTGTGTAAAAAGTATAACATGCAAGGATGTCGGTATCTCAGAGGGTATAACTTAGCTTTGTTCATTCCTTCAGTAAACATTTACTGGGTTTCCACATCGTAATTGGCCATGTGCTAAGTGCTAAAAATAGAGATAAACTACAGCAACGTCAGCAGAGACAGGCAATTCAAAGACTAATGCGATTTGAAATTGCCAACATTTGACTGCCTTTGAGTTACAAAAATTGTCAGTTTCATATGATATATGCTAAAACCTGTTACCCAATAAAGAGAATGGCACACTTCATTCCAATTATTCTAACTTAATATTTTAGAAAGGAAAACATTTCCACGTTATTTCTCAACATTTCGATTATACTGGGTATGTTAAACAAATGGTTTCTTTGGGTTAAATGCAGGTCAGGATTCCCCTGAGAGCACTGCACTCAGAGCAGAACCGGACCAGGAATGAGCCTGCGCTCTGCATTTCTATCCTGGCGCTGTCACTCCCCCCTTCTGTGACACAGGGCAAGTCGTTTAACCGCTCAGCGGCATTTTCCTTATTTGATAATGGAGAGAATTTCACCTATTTCAGAGGCTCGTTCTTGAACAAATGAGCTGAGGAGAACTTGTTCAATCATTTCCAGTCTTGCTCTAATCCCTTTATCCTGATTTCCATCTGAAGACATTGGAATGGAAACAATTAGCATTTCAGTTTCCAAAGACTTCCATTTTCATCCTCTGTTATAATTAAAAATCCTTCTGAATGAATTTGTCCTGTAATCTTGCCATTGCTCCAGAAAAAAAATAAAGGCAGATTGTCACCATACAAAATGTTTTTCAGGGACCATCTCTTTGGCGGACTGTTCCAGTCAGTCTCGAACTGACTCACCAATTTCAAATCCCAGGGCTTCCCCGAGAAATGGACTTGCATTAGGGAGGTTCTCTCTGCAGCGCCAAACTGACATGACAGAGGCAAACCGACCTGCTGAAGACTGACATCCTTCGCAAGTAAGTCCGGTACTGCATGCAAGGCGTCTCCAGAACGAGCAGGAAATGATTCAAAACCAGGCTTTGCCAGAACAAGTGTGGCCGTTTCCTCTGTGCATAAGATAATGGAGAGCTTGCATCACAAACCTTCTCTGAATAGCCTTTTCCGTGATTCAGCAGGTTCCAAATATAGTGAGATAAGGGATATGGTTTGCCTGCCCTGCTTTTGTCATCTTACCTGAGGACAAGCAGTACCTAGGAGTGTTTTGTTTTGTTTTGTTTTGTTTGTTTTAAAGATTTTTATTTATTTATTTGGGAGAGAGAGACAGAGAGCACGAGAAGGGGGGAGGATCAGAGAGAGAAGCGGACTCCTTGCTGAGGGGGGAGCCTGTTTGGGGACTCGATCCCAGGACTCCAGGATCATGACCTGAGCTGAAGGCAGTCGCTTAACTGACTGAGCCACCCAGGCATCCCACCTAGGAGTATTAATACTCCACCATCCTACACCTCCCCCACTGTGTTTAAGTGAGAGGGATCAAATTCAATGTCAGTGCCGTGTATGTAGTTCCTACATACTAATATGTATGTAGCCAGATACTGTGCTAGGCATGGGTATGAAGTTAGGTTTTCGGGAACAAATAGGAGTCACAAATATAAATGAACGCATCATTTCAGAATATGGGAATGGGTCTGAAGTACATATAGACTGCTATAAGGGACAGTATCAGGGAAAACCTCATTTACATTGGGCCTTACCGAGAAAGGGACTTCTAAGTGAGAGCTAAAGGATGTCTCAGGCAGGTGAAGGATGGAAGGAAGAGACAGAGGGCCCTGGGTGTGCTAAAGGTCTAGATATCGATGTAGGAAAAGACGTTAGGGTTCGAAGCCGATGGCTAAGAAAGAATTCTTGAGACGTCTTTGGTGCACAAAGGTGGTTTTATGAAAGCCCGGGGACAGGACCCGCAGGCAGGAAGAGCGGCATCAAGGTCACGAGGAGTGGCCCGTTATATACTTCCAAGTTGGGAGGGTTTAGGGTTAGCATAAGTCTCCAAGGAATTTGGAAGCAAGGTTTCCAGGACCTTGAGGGGGCTAGCTGTTGTTGGGAAAAGGTCATTTATTACTGTCTAATAAAATCTGAGTCATGAGACCCTTGGGATGTATATCGGTGGGTCATATGCTTGGGGGATGATTGCCAACATGTGTCTTGAGGGGGTAGAGATAAAGGAAGTTTCCAAAGGAATTTTTATATGCTAAAGTAGACTTACAGGATCCTGCGGGTTGGGCTAATGCTCTTAGCAAAGTGTCAACACCGAGGCAGTTGAGTCCCTAGAGGAATGTCAGTCTGCCTGTTTCAAGGACTTGTCAATGGGCTGTAGGCAGTAAGGAAATTTAATAATTTTCTTCTGCCTTTGTTTCCCACATCAGATATACAAAGGCCCTGATACAAGAGAGCTGGTTTGGCAGCTTGGTGGAGAAGACAAGCCTGGTGTCTGGGGTAGAGCTCATGCAGTTTGGACTTTACTCTTAGAGCAGTGCGAAGCCAGTGAAGTATTTCACAGAGGATGACAAAATGGGCTCATGTATTTCCCTGTTGTTGCCATGTGCAAAGTGGATAAGCTAAGGGGCAAGGGGGGAAGTGAAGAAGGTAAGGGAATCATAGTGGCAATGAGCATTAAGGGAAGCCTTAAGCAATGATGCAGAAAAGATAAAAATGATGGAAGAAGTGGCTAGAAGTGCAGAACAGGAAAAGAATCTGTCAAAGAGAGGAGCTGTGCACAAAGTCCTTGGGATAGAGCAGAAGAGGTCAGCAGGGCATGAAGATAAATAGGCAGCCTTGGTAATGACTTACAGCAGTAGTAGGAGACGGGTAGTGGGGAGGTGACTTGCAGACTGTTTGTACCCCTCAGACTTTCTTTTAAGACCTAGAAGAACCCCCTCATGCTCTTCCTTACACCCACTGCTACCCTGATCCAGTAGACGTGAAGCTGGCTCATGCACCCTAAACACTACCGTCCAGTTCCCTCAGGCCCTGACCCCAACTGGTCCCCATGGACACTCTGACGTTCTCTGTCACCCACAAGTGCATCGTCTTTGACAGTGGCACCATTGGAGGGAGTAGCCAAGTGTGAAAAGTAGGGACTCCCCATTGTTCCCCACAGATGAATGACCATGCCTCCTCGGCCTCTCGTGGAGAGAGCTGCTGTTACTGAGGAACACTTGGCCCTTTGAGTGTGATTAGTGGGACAGAGATGACTGTATTCTGTAAAGGTCTTCCAATGACCAAATTTGGCCTCTGAGCACTGGACAGAAACATTTCATATGAGTCATGCCGGTTTGCCTCATTTTCTGTCATTAGTTGTTATAGAAACCACACAGCACAAACCCAAGAGTTTCAGAATTCCTGCAGTTAGCCTCCAACTTCCCCATAGGTTTATACCGCAAACAAGCTTGCTTACTTTGTTAATCTTTAGCTACTTCCTGCCCTGTTCAAATTGGAAGTTAAAGAATCTGGCACCGCCTAGAGCCCATGCTGCTCTTTTCACATGAATCGAAATAATAGACTTGCCCTTACATTCTGCCCTGAGGATGGTATAGATATGTAGAAGAATTCCAAATTACTTCCTGGGTTATCTCTTTGTTAGATCAAAGCTGCTTCTTTGCTAACATGGAAACGATACACATGTGAAAGGAATTTAAGAATTCTTCACACTGTCTTTTTTGGGTTCATCCCAATCTCTTGGCAAAATCTCTGGTCAAATCTTAATAGCCACTGGGTTTACTTTGGGAAATATGCCCTTTAGAGAGATGCTTGAGAGATTTTTGCTACTTGAACTTCTTTGATGATATCTACAAATCTCTGAAAACTCAGACACAAGAAAGTTGTGTGTTCATGGTGCCTCCTGATTATTCAAAGATCAGTGGTATGCTTTGTGGCTTCTTCAGCAAGGAATTTTAATCAGACAGACCTAGATTCATAAAATATTGATAGTAACTTCTATACAAGTTGTTATAAAGACCAAGCAAGTTAAATGGGCAAATTACTTAGAACAGTTCCTAATACAGAGTAGAAACCTAACATTGTGAATTACCTTCCCTTTTGCTTTAGGCTAGCTGCCTTATGGTCATTTTGTTACTTAATAGCACTCCCAGCTGCCTATGGGGAAGATGTGTAGTGAATTAGCAGGTAGAGAAAAGGAATAATTTAAAAAAAAAAAGGTTTATAATTGGGACAACTTGAATACCATTCAGGTGTTCCATCTAACTTGAGCTATACAATTTAACTTGGGCAAGTGACTTAACTTCTATGAGCTGTGACCATAAAATGGAAAAGTCGGAGTAAATATCCTGATGCTAGGCATTTTGACCAATAAAAAGAAAGAAACATGTATGACTATTAGCCCTGATGAATTTATATTTAGCTGTAAAAAATTGCACAAAAGAAAGAACAATACAAGGTGGAGAAGAAATAAACATGGAGTAGAGTGACAGATACATTTGGTAGAGTGGATAGAATTCAAATTATAATTCAATTTCCCCTTGTCACCCATGCATGCTAATGAGTCACATTAACAATAATAAATTCAGCTTGACTGACTTGTGCCCTCTCACATTGGAGGAACTCGGTTCCTTGCAAAATCTCATCCAAATATTTCTGTGAATCAACAGAGAATGTTTCACCTGTACTCCCTGAAGTTTCTCAGGTCCACAGTTTCGTACTTTTTAAAAAAGATTTGTTTATTTATTTCAGGGATTGAGAGAGCACAATCGGGAGGGACAGAGATAGAGGGAGAGAGAATCTCAAGCAGACTCTGCACTGAGCATGGAGTCCAATGCCAGGCTCGATCCCACAACCAGGAGATCACGACCTGAGCCAAAACCAAAAGTCAGATGATTAATTGACTGTGCCACCCAGGCACCCCCATAGTTTCCTACTTCTTGGTGTTGATTCCCTGTGAGGTCACTTAGGGGAAGTCACTCATCACTTTTAGTGGGGCATTGTTGCTCTTTCCACAGCCGTGCCAAACACAGCATGGACATGGACCCAAGGAGGCCTGCTGGCACTGAGCGACACTTTCACCTAGAGAGATGGACATTTTGAAGGATCAGGAGATTCCTTTTCCCCCCAAGGATATGAACATGCCTCTACCTTATTCCATTTAACAATGTACCATTTGAGCATTGAAGTAAACTCTTTGGGCTCTTGTGTGCTGTGGTTCCTCAAGAAAAGAGCTTTTACTGCTTCTGCCTGTATCCCTTGCTTCATAGAGCTCGGTATCCGTCTATGGGGCTAGAAGGGGGCAAATATTGTCTCAGACCCATGTCCTATCTCTTCCTTTCTTCCGCCCCAACTATTTATGAAAATTCACCTCTGAAGGCCCTGTCCATCATTAGCAAATATGTTCAGACAGGTGAGAATATATACTTAACTTCAAGCTACCACCTTCCACTAAGGAAAGATAGAACTTACCTAAGTGTAAAGGAAATTCTAGCTGATGGACAGTAAGAAAATACGATGATAGGTTTAAAAATTTATGACTGAAGTCCTCAGAGAGAATAAGAAATAGGGTCACATTAGCAAAGACATCAAGTGCTAGGCTGGGAAGTTTATACTGAATGTGACAGGTTATATAGAGAGTCATTGCAGAGACGAAGACAGAAATAGTTAAAACTCCGTGATACATCACATTAATAAAAGAAAGGACAAGAACCATATGATCCTCTCAATTGATGCAGAAAAAGCACTTCACAAAATACAGCATTCTTTCTTGATTAAAACTCTCCACAGCGTAGGGACAGAGGGAAGATACCTCAATATCATAAAAGCCATCCAGAAAAGCCCACAGAAATATCATTCTCAATGGGGAAAACCTGAGAGCTTTTCCCCTAAGGTCAAGAACATGAAGGGATGCCCACTCACACCACTCTTGTACTGTTGTTCAACATAGTACTAGAAGTCCTAGCCTCAGCAATCAGACAACAAAAAGAAATAAAAGGATTTCAAATTGGCAAGGAAAAAGCCAAACTCTCCCTCTTCACAAATGACATGATACTTTATATAGAAAACCCAAAAAACTCCACCCCAAAATTGCTAGAACTCATACAGCAATTCAGCAATGTGGCAGGATAGAAAATCAATGCACAGAAATCAGTTGCATTTCTATACACTAACAAAGAGAGAGAAGAAAGAGAAATTAAGGAACCGATCCCATTTACAATTGCACCAAAAACCATTAGATACCTAGGAATAAACCTAACCAAAGAGGTAAAGGATCTGGACTCTACAAACTACAGAACACTTATGAAAGAAATTGAGGAAGACACAAAGAAATGGAAAAACATCCCATGCTCATGGATTAGAAGAATAAATATTGTTAAAATATGTATGCTACCCAGAACAATCTACACATTCAATGTAATCCCTATCAAAATACTATAAACATTTTCCACAGAGCTGGAACAAATAATCCTAAAATTTGTATGGAACCAGAAAAGGCCCCGAGTAGCCAGAGGAATGTTGAAAAAGAAACCAAAGCTGGTGGCATCACAATGCCAGACTTCAAGCTCTATTACAAAGCTGTCATCATCAAGACAGTATGGTACCGGCACAAAAACAGACACATAGATCAATGGAACAGAATAGAGAGCCCAGAAATGGACCCTCAACTCTATGGTCAACTCATCTTTGACAAAGCAGGAAAGAATTTCCAATGGAAAAAAGACAGTCTCTTCAACAAATGGTGTTGGGAAAATTGGACAGCCACCGCAGAAGAATGAAACTGGACCATTTCCTTACAGCACACACAAAAATAGACTCAAAATGGTTGAAAGACCTCAATGTGAGACAGGAGTCCATCAAAATCCTAAAGGAGAACACAGGCAGCAACCTCTTCGACCTTGGCTGCAACAACTTCTTGCTAGACACATCTCCAAAGGCAAGGGAAACAAAAGTAAAAATGAACTATTGGGACTTCATTGAGATAAAAAAACTTCTGCACAGCAAAGGAAACAGTCAACAAAACCAAAAGACAACCGACAGAATGGGAGAAGATATTTGCAAATGACATACCAGATAAAGGGCTAGTATCCAAAATCTATAAAGAACTCATCAAACTCAACACCCAAAGAACAAATAATCCAATCAAGAAATGGGCAGAAGACATAAACAGACATGTTTCCAAAGAAGACATCCAAATGGCCAAGAGACACATGAAAAAGTGCTCAACAGCACTCAGCATCAGGGAAATCCAAATCAAAACCTCAATGAGATACCACCACACACCAGTCAGAATGGCTAAAATTAATAAGTCAGGAAATGACAGATGTTGACAAGGATGCGGAGAAAGGGTTGTATTGGTGGGAATGCAAGCTGGTGCAGCCAGCCACTCTGGAAAACAGTATTGAGGTTCCTCAACAAGTTGAAAATAGAGCTACCCTATGACCCAGCAATTGCACTACTAGGTGTTTACCCCAAAGATACAAATGTACTGATCCAAAGGGGCACCTGCACCCCAATGTTTATAGCAGCAATATCCGCAATAGTCAAACTGTGGAAAGAGCCAAGATGTCCATCAACAGATGAATGGATAAAGAGGGGCTTGTGCTGTTACAATGGATGCAATAACAGATAAGACCCATTCTTGGTAGAAGTCATCAGAGAGGGAGAAAAACCGTGAGAGACTCTTAACTCTAGGAAACAAACTGAGGGTTGCTGGAGGGGAGGTAGGTAGGGGGATGGGGTAACTGGGTGTTGGGCATTAAGGAGGGCATGTGATGGGATGAGCACTGGGTGTTATACACAACTGATGAATTATTGACCTCTACATCTGAAACGAATAAGGTACTGTATGTTGGCTAATTGAATTTAAATTAAAAAAAAAGAAATAGTTGAAACTCAAGGCAATTTCTGTATTCTGGTTTTTTTTAAGTTTAATGACTTAGAATTAAACCCAAATCTACTGAGCGCTATTGTGCACCTTTGTGCAAATAATGTAGCTTTCTAAGCATAAGGTTATTCTTCTGTGATATTGGGATAATTCTACCTTTGTTTAAGGTGGCTGTGAGGAGTAAATCAGATGATATATGTAAACTCAACTGGTATAGAGCCTAGTGTATATTAGGAGCCCAATACGTATGTTCTTTTTCTTTCTCCTTAGTAGAAGATTAAGGTGAAATTATTTTCACCTTAAAAAAGCCCTAAGAGACATTTTAAAAAACTAAATTTGAGAACACTTATATATTTTAACTATTCACCCAATCAATGAGAACAATTTTACTCTCAGAACTCAAGAGTTAAAGGGGGAAAATGGTAAAAGTAGTCTTCTGAGCTAAAGTTTTTTTTTTTTTTTCTTTCATCCTCTGATACATTATACCTAATTCCAGATTACATGTATTACTAAAATGCAGCAAATTAAAATATTAACAATGATATCTTCTCTTTTCATGCATATGAAATTATTAGAAAATAAGTTTATCACATTTGCTTCCTCTGAGCTATTACTAAATTATTTAATTCAATGTGTTTTCTGATGTTTTCCTCTAATTTATACATAGAAACCATAGATTAAAAAATAACAAACACTATTGACATATAATTCACATATCATAAAATTCACTGATTTGTAAATTTACTGTATATTCCCAGAGTTGCAAAACCAATACCACAATGAATTTCAGGACACTCTTGTTACTTCTCAAAAAAACTCTTATACCCTTTCCCAGTTACCCCCTTCCCACCTCATTGCCCTCCCCTAGCCCTTAGCAACCTCTTTCTGTGTCTGTAGATTGCCCTCTCCTGGACTGTCATAGGGACGGGAATATATAATTTGTGGTCTTTTGCGTCTGGTTTGTTTCAGTTAGCATAATATTTTCGAAGTTCATACAGGTACACCTTGTTTTACTGTGCTCTGCTTTATTGTACTTCTCAGATATTTCATTTTTTTTGTTTTGTTTTGTTTACAAATAAAAGGTTGTGGCAGTCCTGCATCCAGCAAATCTATCGATGCCGTTTTTCCAACAGCATTTTTCCAGTTCGTGTCTGTGTCACATTTTGGTAATTCTTGCCATATTTCAAATTTTTTCATTATTATTATATTTGATGTGGTGATCTGTGACCAGTGATTATGACTCACTGAAGCTCAGATGATGGTTGGTAACATTTCTTGGCAATAAGGTATTTTTTTAATTGAGGTACATACATTATTTTATTAGACATAATGCTTTGCACACCTAATAGTCTGCAGTAAAGTGTAAATATAACTTGTATATGCACTGGAAACCAAAATCTTCATTAGATTTGCTTTATTGTGGTACTTGCCTTCTTGTGGTGGTCTAGAACCGAACCTGCGATATCTCTGAGGATATGCTTCTACTTTATTCACTTTTATTGCCAGCAATATTCCACACACCACATTTTATTTACCCATTCATCATGTAATGGACGTTTGGGTCATTTCCAATTTTTGGTTATTATGCTGCTGTAGGATTGTAGAATTTTAAACCTAAAAAAGGATTATATGGCTTATCTAGCCCATTCCCTCTCAAATTACAGATAGGCTAACGAAGCACCAGAAAAAGTAGGTGTTTAGGCCATGTCTCATTGATGCTTTTCAGGATCAAAACTTCAACTAGAACTCAGGTCTTCTAATTATTTTATGACTGCCATTCCTACTCCATCAATAGTTTGCAAAGTTTTAGAAAGAGGGCCTTGTGCTGTTACAATGGATGCAATAACAGATAAGAGCCATTCTTGGTACCCTCAGCACTATACAATTTAGTGAAATGGTGATTGTATCTGATTTTCTTCATCTCTGAAACACTTATCTTAGCACAGCGCACATAATGAGTATATAATAGGAAATTATGTAATTGGTGCATCAAAAGAGCTAAACGCATGGGGTATAAACATACCAGCAAATTTGTATTTGACTTTTATTTTCCCTTTAAGCCTGTTCACGGTGGTAGTTTTTTTCCATACTCCTAGAGGAAAGCTTGGATAGGCCCCAATAAATTAAAAGTCCTGGAGTTGCTTTATGTCACAAAACAGACTCAATTCAGTACTTAGAATGCCAACGCTCTGCAAGAGTGGAAGGTTCCATCTCTATCGGGAGTAGTTTTCTCTCCCACCTGCAACAGGCCAGCAGCCTGCAGGCACTGGAGAGAGAGGGTACGAGGCAGCTGGGGAGCTCTTGCAGGGCTGTAATGAGATGGCCCTCTGCTCTCTGTGGCTGGCAAGGGTTTACCTCCATCTTTCTTGTACGGTTGCCTTTGTAGGTTCTTTAGAGACTCTCACTCCTGCATCCCTGGGTGATTACACTTCTCTTGACATGGATGATTCACACTTTTCTGGCTTGTCACTCTCTCCTTCCTTAGTCTCTAGGAAGACAGCAACACTTCAGCCTCTCTATGCTGAAGCAGGATCGCCCCTCCTGGTGGCCCTACTGGAAAATTCCAGATATTCTTTTTTTATGGATAGTCCACATCCGGTTCACCAGAAATACTCCTGTACCCTTTGCCCTAATGGTCAAACCCAATATAGCTTTTCTTCAGCTCATCTATCAGCAGCAGGCAGCCGGTTCCTATTTCACCTTTTATATTTCTCAGACCATTCAATTCTCTCTCTCTCTCTCCACTGTTATATCCTGCTGGTCACATATATTTAGTGTTCTGCCTAGTTTCCTTGAAATTGCTCTCTTGACTGAAGGTGGTAGGAGAATTTTTCTCCCGCCTGGGGTGTTTCTGTGTCTGAGGGGAGAACTCGAGTCACAGCTCTCTCTAAGAAAATGCTCCTGAATATTATTCCTTCCTCAAGCTTTTTACTGTAATTGCAGGCAAGTGGTTCAAGAGTCATTGATCTGCTTTAAAAACAATAGCAACAACAACAACAGCAACAAAATCCATAAAATCTCAGAGATTTTTCATCTAGGTCTGTTACCTCACCTTGGAATATCATATCTGTTATTTCTTGGGGCCTTAAATGTAATTTCCAATTTAACATCTGGTTACACATTTAAATTGTCCAGAAGCTAGGGTAATGTAATAAAAGGAACACTGGTCCAGGGTGATATTAGCTACCATGTATGGAACTCTACTTTACACCAGACACCATGTTAAATAATTTGAAAACATTATCTCATCAACTTCTTGTAGCAAGTCATTGATAATAGCAATTATGATCTTCATTTAATAAAGCAGGGAATTAGATCTTCAGAGCTTATCATTTGGAATGGTATGCTGAATATATCATATAGCTGGATGTTTTTAACGGAAAGAAACAGAACTCCTCACCACCACCACCACCAAATGGTTTAAACCACAGAAACAAGGACTATCTTATATTGTAGTTAATTCAGAGGTAGGGCAACTTCAGTGTTGGTTAACTTAATGGCTCAAAGATGTGCCAAGAATCTGGGTTCTTTCCATATTTCTGTTCTGGAGCCTCAGTATTTAATCCTATCTTGGGCTCATTCCTTTCATGATCATAGGATGGTTGCTCCATTTTAGATATCACATCCAGATGAGACCAAGCTTAGCAGAAAAAGAGCTGTTTCTCCCCTTTAGAAAAAACTTTTCCTAAATACCCAACCAGGAAACTAAGCAAAATGGCATTCTGCAGTGAGAAAGAAAGAAGATGTACTATAGATGTGGGGTGGGCAAACTTAGACGCAAGAACTTAAGTAACTTGCCTTAGATCGGGGGTGGGATTTGAACCCAGGTTTGTTTTGCTCCAGGTTTGTATGCTCTCGTGCTGTGTTATACAGTATGGTGTGCAGCCAGAGGGACAATGACTTGGGTTATAGCCCTTATACTTATGTAATTTTAAGAGATTGTTAACTTCTCAGATCCTCAGTTCTCTTACCTATAAAATCAGAGAGTTGTGTTCCAGTGATGGTCTATTTGCTTTTTAATTACAGTGGGACTGGCAGTACTTTCTGCCGTACAAAAAGAAAAAAAAAAAAAACGAGTACATGACTTTAGTTCTTTAACAAGACTTGTCATTATCCTGCCAGTAAAAACATCCATGTTTCAATTGTTAATATTTTATTTGTACTCTCTGTAATGAATTACTACATGATGTTGCCAAATAGCTGCTCGAAACTTTCAAATATTTATCTGTAGAGACAGCGGATTTGTGGTGGATGTGATGGATCTCCAAAGTGGATATATTTATCAATCAGTCAATATAAACATATATAGCGAAAAGAGAAAGTGGGTCCATGCAGGCTAACACTGCACTATTATCTCCCAGGCCAGTTGCCAAACTTGAGCTGTGATTCTTGAAAAATATTCCAAGGAGGGCCCCGTGTGTAGCCAGTGACCTGCAGATCATCTGGGTCTACTACCTTTTAGTCGAATTGCTGCTAATGCCCTGTTTATGCTTACTGGTTTGGCTTGAAATTTTAGTGCATAGAGATGTTTGCCCAATGATGGATGAGGACATAATTGAAACAGCTTCTTATTTCCAAGCTTTCACCCAAGCTCCTGACTTGTATATTAATTTGAAGAGTTCAGAGAGTAACTCTTAAATTCTTAACTCAGGTAAAGGACCCTCAACTATTCAAACAAAAGCTCCTAAATGTAACTAGAAGTATATAACACTGACTTACCACTCATATCTCCTTCATTTTCTAAGAGAAGTCTCCCTCAACCATCCTGATCAAAACAAAGCCTCCCTGTTGCACACACTCTCTCATGTTTGTCACACTGTGTAATTATTTGCCCATTTGTATGACTCTCCTGACACTGCATATGTCTGTACATATCAGGAAGGTGGCCACTGTATGTTTCTTTTGTTCACCCTGACATTGTCTGGCATGGCACATAGTGGGCACTCAATAAGGATTTGTTGAATTAATGAAGGACAATGCATTGCATTTCAGAAATATGAAAGTGCAATGTTTCTTTCTGAAGAAACCACACCTTTTGCAAAAAGAAATTTCTGGGATGTTTTAAAACTTCTCTGCTAGGGGTGCCTGGGTGGCTCAGTCAGTTAAGCGTCTGCCTTTGGCTCAGGTCATGATCTCTGGGTCCTGCGATGGAGCCCTGCATTGGGCTCCCTACTCAGTGGGGAGCCTGCTTCTCCTTCTCCCTCTGCCCCTCCCCCTGCTTGTGCTCTCTCGCGCTCTCTCTCAAATAAATAAATAAAATCTTAAAAAAAAAAAAACTTCTCTGATAAAAAGGACTTGTTCCTTAATGAATTTAGAAAGGGATAACACATTTGACAGTGAAGAAATACTATACTACTAAAATAGTATATTTTCTGTATATAAAATAGCATATTTTTATACAAGTAGTATACTATTTTTAATTCCTGGATATAAATTTAACATTTTAAGTTAAGGTCAGAGTAATAATGGACTAAAGTTACTAGACAAATCAGAAAAAACTTATTTAACATTCATTTATTATGAAATATAGGTGTGTGGACCAGATTTTATTTTATAGGTTAATAAATACTGATTCAGATAGGCTACTTGATTGGATCTCTACTAAGTGTCAGATTGAACAGGGTATACTAATCTCAGGTCTCTTAATTCCACTCCATTATTTGTTTCATTTTGCTGTAATTTTTTTAAAAAATGTTATGAGGACACAAACCTATATTAATTTCAGCAAAGGGCAAAAAAACAAGGAACGTTAATGATCTTATGGTAAGTAGTTAGAATTTTAAAAGTGATTTATTTTAGTAAAATTAATTTCTCTGCTTTAAAGAAAAACTAATTTTTTAACTTCAGAATTTTAACAATGCTACTGTAAACTATGTTAGATCCATAAAATAGAATATTATTTAATGTTAAAAAAATTTAGCTTCCAAGTCACAAAAGACATGGAGGAAACTGAAATGTATATTGCTGAGTAAAAGAAGACAGTTTGAAAAGGCTATATGCTATATGGTTCCAGCAATGTGAAATTCTGAAAAAGGCAAAACCATGGTTTTGATTAGTGGTGTCCTGGGATGGGGGAATATGGGATGAATAGGTAGAAGGCAGGAGATTTTTAGGAGAGTGAAATTGTTCCATGTGGATACGTATCATTATATATTTGTCAAAACCCAGAGAATGTACAATATCAAGAGTGATCCTGATATAAACCATGAACTTTGGTGAAAATAAGGTGTCCATGTAAGCTCATCGATTATAACAAATATACCATTCTGAAGAGAGCTGTTGATAATGTTAAAAGCTGTGCAATATTGAGGAACTGGACTTGTGGCAAGTCTCTGTACTTCCTACTCAATTTTGCTGTGAACCTAAAACTGCTCTAAAAAAATAGTCTGCTAATTATAAATGAATACATACATATATACATACATACATACATGTCACTTATTCATTTTATTTTCATTAGTGGTCATCCCTGTAGTACAAACCTGTTTGTTGAATGCATTGCTTTAAGATAGTGTGAAACAGCACAGTATAGTAAAGCCTCAAGGTCAAATCATGGCCAACACATAGCTTTGCAGGCTGCCACTCCATGGGCATCTTTTGTGTGGACTATGAGATGTGAGTCCTCTCCCCTGGAATTTTACAACATGGCACCTTGTTCAAATCCTTCAGATAACTGGATATATGACTTTGGTCAATACAGTTAAGCCTTTAAAATCCTTGCTGTTCCATTTCCTATAAAATTGGGATAACATATACTTCATAGAACATATGAAGAGATGCCCTGAAAGGGTTCATTTCTATGTGGGACAGAGATCCATTAAGATAAGTAATATCTAGTCTAAAGGTTGTCAAAAATGTGATTTACTCATTAGAGTAAGTCCTTCAGGTTTCTTCCTTAGACTGGAATTGGAACCATCTTGGAAGCAGACATTCATATCTTCTATTAAAAAAAAAAAAAGTGGTTAGGTTTGGTGAATATGAACAACAGACCAGGGACTGAGAATTCGAAGTCAGGTCTAACTTTTCTATGTTACTTTTGATATTTTAGGTTGCTTCTTCTTGTAAATAGAAGCAGTTAAAACCTTCACTCTGAAATGTCTCAGTGCCTGCCTTAGGAGATGTTGAGCACATCACAGCCCATCTTGGGGAGAAAAAGACCCACAAAGATTAGGTGACGGGTAGCCTAGAAAGAGGGGAAGGGAAGCAGGCTAAGTATGAGGAGGTGGTGTCTGCAGCTTGAAAAACAGAAGTTCCTTGGTTGTAGGAGAAGAAGGGCCACCACTGCGCGAGTCACATACGCCTGAAAGTGCCGACACCAAGTGAGGTATCAGTAAGACCATTTGTTTTCCTTGGACAATGTTTTTAGGTTTCTTAGAAAATGATTTTTGTCCTCCTAATTGGACTGTTCTTAAATACAAGATAAAGCTCCTTGTTTTGGTAATATTCCAAATGCAGTTTTATATAAAGTGTCTTCCTTTGACTTCCCGGAATAATGGAACAGAGTCATGATATCTGTAATTTACAGTTGTGAATATTTTTGAAAAACTAATCCAAGTGGAGGGTAGATTTATTGACTATTTGGAGCCTAATTGTATTTATATAATCATCATGCACTGGAGAAAGAAATAAATCAGAAAAACAAGAAAAATAGTGTTCTGGTTGGCCCAAATGCTCGGAATCCTCCCTCATTACCAGTAAAGAAAGTGTTGGAAGGCAGCGTCTCTTCTCATCCCAGTCTGAAGAAACTTGCTCTATTTATTATGCACATATTTCTTTTTCTAAGAGAGGTGATTATTTGTTTAAAATGACACCCTACTAGGATGAATTCTGCTTGGACTGACTGAGGGAGTACAGAGTAAATCCATACAATGTTATCAAGGACTTAAAGCAAGATTTGTGAAAAGTAATTTACCCACAGATAACCAAGAGTTGACTGCATTGGAAACATTATATTGAGAGACCTCCAAATTTCTACAAAAATGACTGAATGACATTGGCAGATGGGCATGGGTATCATTCCACTGGATGAAATCTCAACTTCTTTTAGAAAGGAAAATGTGGAGAATTTAAGGATCCATCAAAACTCTATTGATTCTCAGAAAAATGGAAGCAAGCACAAATTTTAATATGACCTAAACCATGATCCTCAATATGAATCCTATACTTCTTTAATACACAAACACTCTTTGCCAATAAATACATTCTTAAAGCTATCTGTTCAATGAAGTATTTACTGAACTCTATTACACACCAAAACACTGTGTGAAAACTGGGGATAGATACAATTGTTGGTTAAGACAAAGTCCATCCTCTCTTGTGGACCACTTACCTTTCGGGAGAGACCAACAAAAAACAAATAAATAGACCAAAAATAATGAAGCAACTATAAATTAGGATCTATGAAGCTAGTAAACAAGGTACTAATGCTAAGAGTGAGTGTCTTTCTGAAGATTTGGCCTTTCTGAGAGCTAAATGATTGGAGGAAGCTGAGATCCAGAGGAATTGTTTAGGTAAGTAAAAGGATAGTTTTAGAGATAAATCCTAAGCTTACTTCATGCAATTCTAAAAACTCTTGTAAGAAATACTAGTGTACAGGGACATCTGGGTGGCTCAGTCAGTTAAGCTTCTGCCTTCAGCTCAGGTCATGATCCCAGGGTCCTGGGATGGAGCCCCACGTTGGGCTCCCTGCTCAGTGGGAAGCCTGCTTCTCCCTCTCCTTCTGCTACTCCCCCTGCTTGTGCACTCTCTCTCTCTCTCTCGATCTGACAAATAAATAAAATTAAAAAAAAAGAAGTACTACTGTACACTACCAGGGTAGTAATACTTCAACTTTAGCGTGTGTCTGAATCACCTCCTACAAGGCTTGTTAAAATGCAGATTCCTGGGCTCTATGTTCAGGGATTCTGATTTAGTAGCTCTTAAATAAAGTCTGTAAATGTGCATTTTTAACAAGTTCCCAGATACTGCTGTTGCTTATTGACTTTTGGAGCATGCTCTGAGTAGCGCTGCTATAGGCCTAATCCTTTTTGTGAATGCATTGCGTAGAGGTAGAGGTTAACAAAATTAAGGTATTTTACACTTGTATTAGTATAGCTTACAAGTCTTTTGCATATACATTATTTGATCAGTATAATTACCATATTAAGCAGAAAAGGCAGGGGTTTTATCTCTGTGTTATTCATTTAGTCATTCATTCACTCAACACGTGTGTTCTGAGAGTCTACTAGGTGGTGAGCACTGTACAAAGTGTGCTGGCATTATGGTGGTGGGCTAAATGGACACGGAACTCAGAGTTCAGAAGCAGACATGAAGCCAATTATCTCATAATGTGTATTTCTAACAATCATGTTATATAGATGACAAGTAACAGGAAGAAAATGTACTAAGAGAGAGTAAACTCTTTTCAGAAGGAAATTTTTATATGATGAGGTCCAGAATTGCCTCTGTGAAACCTCCCAGGTTATGCAGTTAGGAGTGAGAACGACATGGCGATCTCCACATCCCAGCACTATTTCCTTTCTACAGAGGCTGCCTCTCAAGATGCACAAGGTCAGGAAGTCACAAAGTCAGGAAAAGGATAAGCACTCAGATCAGGAAGTGCCACTGTCTGGGACTGAATCTAAGGAAGATCCACACCCCCTGGATGGGACTTACTATGTCCAAGAGATCTACAGAGGGCAAGCCATCACATCGAGTAGCCGGAGATATATTATCAGTAGGTTTACGGTCTCCTACCTCATCAGGAAGCAGTCATTCAAAATGCTATCAAAAGAGGGAAGACACCAGACATTTTTTGAGACTCTACTACATAATAGGCATATTTTGTAACATATTGGTGCTTATTGTTCCCTTCATACATTTCTCAGGTTCCCAGAGGTTAAATAATTTAGTCAAGATCATACATCTCAACAGGAATGGAGTGAAAATCCATCTCTATCTGACGATAAAGTCAGTCTGATTGGTAGCTTGGAGTTAAGTAGGTCCAGAGCTCTAAAGAAAAAAAAAAAAAAACACAAAAAACCCCCACAAAAAGCAATGACTCCCAAGGGACCTGGCTTTGAGGTAAAGTCTTGTATCTGACACACGCATTCAGTGGAGATCAGTCTGAGCATTCATTTCAGGGATTTTCAGGTATATGTAAATGGAATCACAGGGAGGTGCTTGAAACAGATACTGGTATCAATAACTAAAGAATGTGATCAAGTCTGGGGTTTGGCCTTGATATATATATATATATATATTTTTTTTAAACTAGTTTGCCAGGTCATTCTAAAGCCCACTATTCTGTTCCACCAATGTAGCTGTTTTCAAGCATGACGGCAGAGCAGGAAAGTAGGTCAATATGGCTAGGAAAAGTACAGAAATAGGAAATTAGGACATATTTTAATATTTTCATGAGTAAATAAAATTACTATTATCTCATGCCACCCAACTCATTTGTTCAAACATTCCATGCTTATCAAACTTAAGATAATATTTCTAAGAATCCTGATACTGAGAAAGACTGCCCTAGCTAAATATCTCAATTCTCTTGTCATCCTGACAGATCTGCCTCTATAAATTGATTTTTTAATGTATTTTATTCCTGGAACTTTATCTCTTACTGCCTTATTGCCCTTGAATGTACAGGCACACCTCAGAGATATTGCAGGTTTGGTTCCGGACCACCACAATAAAGCAAATATTGCAATAAGGCTAATCAAATTAATTTTTTATTTCCCTGTGCATATAAAAGTTACATTTACACTGCACTGTAGTCTGTTGACTAAGAAAAAATGTACATACTACAAATGCTAACCATCATCTGAGCTTTCAGGGAGTCATAATCACTGGTCACAGATCACCATAACAAATATAATACCAATGAAAGAGTTTGAAACATTGCAAGAGTTACCAAAATGTGACGCAGAGGCACAAAGTGAGCAAATTCTGTTGGGAAAAATGGTGGCCAGTTTGACATGCTTGATGCAGGGTTGCCACAAACCTCTCATTTGGAAAAATAAATGCAACACCTGTGAAGCACAATACAGCAAAGTGCAATAAAATGAGGTATGCCTGTATATGGTTGAGGATTGGATACAGGACTGTCATCACCATGATATGAAGCATAGTGAATATATAGGTTTGATTAAAATGTCAGTGAACCTGGGGCACCTGGGTGGCTCTGTCCTTAGGCATCTGCCTTCGGCTCAGGTCATGATTCCAGGTCCATCGGGCTCCCTGCTTGGCGGGAAGCCTGCTTCTCCTTCTCCCACTCCCCCTGCTTGTATTCCCTCTCTTGCTGTGCCTCTCTCTGTCAAATAAATAAATAAAATCTTTTAAAAATAAATAAATAAAATGTCAGTGAACCCCTACTTGTTTACTCCTAGTGCTATGCAATAAGAACAGGATGCTAAGTATAAAGCAAATTATCGGATAATAGTTAAGAGTTTTTGAAAATAGAATACCTGATTGTAAAAATGAGAGAATCTCATGGTAGAATTAAAACATAAAGTCTAGGAAATTTTCTCAGAAATTAGAATAAAAGATGCAGTAAAAAACATGACAGGAAAAAATAGAAAATCAGTCCAGGATTGCCATTATCTGACTAAAAAAGTTCTCATAAAGGGGATGGAGAAAACAGATGGGAGGAAATTTATGAAAGGGATAATTCAAGAACATTTTCTAGAACTGAAGAACATGACTTTCTAAATTTAAATGATTCCAGGCGCCTGGGTGGCTCAGTTGGTTAAGTGTCCGACTCTTGGTTTCGGCTCAGGTCATGATCCCAGGGTTGTAGGATCGAGCCCTGCATTGGGCTCTGCGCTGGGCATGGAGCCTGCTTAAGATTCTTGCTCCCTCTCCCTCTACCCCACTCTCTGCTCTCTCTCTCCTTCTCTAAAAAATAAATAAATAAATGTATAAATTTAAATGATTCACCAAGTGTCAAACACAATGTATTAAAACAGCAAACAAAAAGTTTTCACATTATTATGAGAAGTTACTGAGGATAGATATCTTACAAGATTTCAGAACAATAAAAATAGATTAAAAACAAATACCATTAATCGGAAGAGTAGTGAACTACTCAGAAGCTAGGAAACAGCAACAGCAACCTAAACATTTAGGAGATAATGTTCAACCCAGAATTCGACACCTCGTCCAAGCTGTCAATCGAGTGCTGATGCTAGAAAGGCAGTTCCATCCAGGAAAGGTGTCAAAGTATACACAATTGTCCCATGAACACACAGGTTTGAACTGTGTGGGATTTTTTACAGTACAATACAGTAAACATATTTCTATTTCTTATGATTTTCTTAATTTTCTTAATAACATTTTCATTTCTCTAGTTTATGCAAGAATCCAATATATAACACATGTAATATACAAAATATGTGTTAATGAACTGTGTATGTTATCAGTAAGGTTATCAGTCAACAGTAGGCTACTAGTAGTTAAGTTTTGGGGAGTCAAAAGTAATAACAAAGATTTTCAACTGCAAGGGGGTTTGGTACCCCTTACTCCTGTGGTGTTCAAGAGTCAACTACATGTGTTTAGATTACTTTGATTAAAAGTGAAAATTAATTATTTTTTATTCAAGTACAATTAACCTATAGTGTTTCATTAGTTTTAGGTGTGCAATATAATGATTCAGTAATTTTGTACATTACTCAGTGGTCATCATGATAATTGTACTCTTAATCCCCTTTATTTCACCCATCCCCCTACCTACCTCCCCTCTGGCAACCACCTGTTTGTTCTCTGTACTTAAGAGATTTCTATTTGTTTGTTTGTCTCTTTTTTTCTTTGTCTTGTTAAAATCCACAAATGAGTGAAATCATATGTTATTTGTCTTTTTCTGACTGGCTTATTTCACTCAGCACCATATCCTCTAGGTGTTGTTGTTGCAAATGGCAAGACCTCATTCTTTTTTAAGGCTGAGTAATATTCCACTATATATATATCCATTATCCATTCATCTATGGATATGTACTTGGATTGCTTCCATATCAACATTATAAATAATGTTTCAATAAATAGGGGTTCATATATCTTTTCAAATTAGTGTTTTCATTTTCTTTGGGTAAATACCCAGGAGTGGAATGACTGGGTCATATAGTATTTATATTTTTAATTTTTTGTGGAACTGTTTTCCACAGTGCCTGCACCAATTTATATTACTACCAACAGTGCACAAGGGTTCCTTTTTCTTCATATCTTCACCAACACTTCTTATTTCTTGTGTTTTTGATTTTGAAAATAAACTATTTTTTTTTAAGATTTTTATTTATTTATTTGACAGAGAGAGAGAGAGACAGCTAGAGAGGGAACACAAGCAGGGGGAGCGGGAGAGGGAGAAGAAGGCTCCTGGCTGAGTAGGGAGCCCGATGCGTGGCTCAATCCAAGGACCCTGGGATCATGACCTGAGACGAAGGAAGACGCTTAACAACTGAGCCACCAGGCGCCCCGAAAATAAATTATTTTTTAAACAAGAGTTTTCAACTTGAATTTCAGAATCTTGTTTCTAAGACTTAGTTCCATTTATAATCAGCTGTTACTAAAATTATCTGCACTTTAGTTTACCCACATAAACAACTAGTTTACCCACATAAACAACTATTTCTAAGGTACTTTCCAGTCATACTTATCATGATTATGCTAAAACCTCATGATATAAGGTGGGAAGAGGTGACAAGAATGATAAGTTCATCTTGTTTAATGAAATCTAAAATCTAGACACATCATGAACATGGCAGTTGATGGTTATGATGGTTATTATCCCTGTCCCCACCTTTTCCTACCTTCCCATCCACCATCAATTCCATATCTTCCCCCAGTCCCAAGTTCCTTGGTGCCATGTCAGAGGTAGTACAAGGCAGGATGAATCCTTGGTGAGCTCAAAGTGGCAATTCTTTAGTTCTTGAGCTGAACACAGAAACTAAAATTACATCCTGATTTAAAGTGCACCTAGTGAACTATTTTGGGTGAAGAAATCCAGTTGAGAAGACTATTCATGTTTGAAACGTGAACAATAGAGTTAATAATTTGCTGATAATTTGTAAAAGATAGGCAAGATTTATAGCCACTAGAATGTTCAAAAAAATCTTCAGAAAGAAAAGGAATTTCTCTTGGCTTCTTACAGCTGAATTACTTGTACCTTCTATATGGAGTCCTTCAAAAATATTTCTAAGCATGAAAAATAAGCAACAAAGTAGAAAACGCATTTCGATGAAGCAGGCTGGGTTGAACAAATTGTAAGAGAGGAACCCTAAGGAATAGTAATGATTCATAGACAGACAATTCAGAGCTATTTAAATGTCTAGGACTGGAATAGAGCTGGAACTGAATAAGAATATTGGTCTTAAGACACCAATTTTCTTTTAACTAGGGATAAAGTGGCAGCATAACAGATAATAAAAACTTTCTAAGACAAATCCAAGAGCATCCAAATTTTTAAAATCAAAGAAAATTGAGCAATAGCTTACAGAGACTAGTCACTTAAAGGGACAGTTTACATTATAAGCACTTAAGGAAATGAGACCCAGAGGGATGAATTCACTTGCCCAAGGTCACACTTAAGTTGCCCAAGGTCACATAGTTAATGAACGGCAAAGCCAGAATTAAAGCCCAGCTCTTCTGATGCTCATTGATCTTGATTATTGAACAAAAACATCGTGCGGGGGACATTTGTACAGGGCTGAAGATACCAGAGAAGCTAATAGGGGCTGGGAGCCCCTGGGTGGCCCTAGCCCCTGCGGGGGGGGCAGTAGATGGATGAGATATAGAGTGTTTTGGGAGAGAAATAATACAATCAGGAAGCTTTTTTTATGCAAGCAAATCTGGAAAATTGATTAAATATGTATTAAAAGAAAAGGACTGAATTTGTAAGTCTACAATAATTTGTTGAGATTTATTTTCTTCTTGTTAATTAAATACATAATTTATGCTAATTTTTTTAAAAAGAGGTCGTCTAAATTTTATAGAGTTCAGGTCCTGCAGAACTTCGATCTAATCCTGCATCTGGGCCCTCAATGAATGTTATTATTGTTTTTGTGATCACATAATTATTACCTAAATCTATCTGAAAAAAATTAAAATTAAAATGATTAATATTGCAAAATGTTGTTTTGCTCTTTTGCAACGGGATGAATAATAAATATTTTAGGTTTTGTAGGTCACACAATCTTTGCCACAACTACTCAACTGCATCACTGTACTATGAAAGCAGCCATAGACAATAATAAATGAATTAGTATGGCTGTGTTCTAATTCTAAAAACCTCTATTTACAAAAACAGGTAGAGGGCCAGCATTAGCCCCTAGGCTGTAGTATGCCAACCTTTCATCTAAAGTTACTTTAAATTGGCTTTCCCAACCTCAGAACCATGGACATTCTGGCTAGATAATTCTTTGTTGTGGAAGTTTGTCCCGAGCATCTGTTTAGCTGCATTCCTGACCTCTAGCCACTAAATGACAGTGGCGCTCCCACCCTTTCCCGCTGGCTGGACAATCAAAAATGTCTCAGACATTGTCAAATGCTCCCCGGGAGACAAAATCACCCCTGACTGAGAACCACTGCTTTAAATTAATGGTGGCCAAAATGTGTGTGTTTGGGGTTAGTGGGGTGGGGTGGAGGTGTTCATATCTGAATCACAGGTGTGGCTTCCCTCAGCACATCCTCTTATCCATCCCCTCCCCTTGGAGATTCTGGAACACCTGGGAGTGATAGTGGGCAGCAACAAGAAAGTCCTGCTGGTGATTCAGAAACACAACCGTGCCACCTTCATCCATATATAACTTCAGTTTTATTTTACAAACGTGAGACGCATAGCAACTATTGAATGCTTACATCGCGTAAACTGAGACTCCCCTGTTTATGACTGAGCATTTGACTGCTCGCTTTGGTATTTACATAATCTGTCACTTCTACAAATCTAAGCAATATCCGAGGTAAATTTCCTATTGATAAATATTTTATATGGTCTCACATTTTAATTCAAGATGTTAGAATAATAAAATTTGCAGAGGAGGACACATGGAATGCTTCAGATTCTATAATTATTGATCTTTTGCAAAATTCAATTCGATGTTCTCTATAATTTGGCACCTTTAAAGAAACGCAAGGAAACAAAGAGAACTGTCAGCATTGTCCACTAGATTGGAAGACTGTAAACCATGGACAGGGAGAAAGTACTCGCTGGGATCACTTCTAGGCTCTGTGAATATGGGAAGAGTAAAAGGGCAAACAAATGCTATGGTGGTCTGACCAACTTCATTTTGTTTCTACTTATGAGGGCAAGAGGTATGTCTGCATTTCATCTCCGACAGGTGGCAGGAGAGCGTTGGGCAGTACGTGTTGCGGACGATTTCGCCGCAGTGCGCACGGCGCCTGGCACCAAGAGACCAATCTACCCCTACGCGCCAAATTAGGTCTAGCTTCCAAAAACCCTGCTGTTCAGGGGCGTTTATCCACGGAGAAACTAAAAGCTTTGTTCCTCGCGCTCTTAAAAAATGCCCTTTCATAATAAATCTTTACACATTTGATTGCAGAACTCAGGGCTCTCAATTCCCTAAGTAAATCAATTAGAGATAATTCAATATTTGATTATAAGATTTACAGTTCTGCTCCTTACAGTTTCCCAGGTGAGTGCCCTAGAACTGAGCCCAAGTGAACTGCGCCATTAATTTTGATCCCGGTGTAAAACTGGTCCTAACAGCACGGGGTGCTAAAGCACACACCAGAGAACAAGAGCCAGGGAAAGAACCACCTCTCCCTTAAATCTGTATCCTTGTGCTTCGCAGTTGTGCTTCACCTACTTATTTTCATTACTAGAGGAACCATGCCTTCCACAATTTTAAAGGCTGCACAGCATTTGTCTCTAAGCTGGGTCTACCTTCATCAGATAAATAAACTATTTTTGAGCTGACTGCAATTATAATGAAGAGAGGATGCGAGATCTGTCTCCTCAGCATGCCTCCAGAAGAATCCTTGCTTCTCTCTGCAACACTCCTGAGATAATTCCAATATACATTATCTAGGGCTCAACAGCCTAGCCAAACAGAAGGATAAAGACGTCTGTGCCAGTTACTGCGTGGTACTATTGAGACATCTGGGAAACTCTTAAGGGGCTTATTTGTTTTTCCGGAGAACTTTATTCCTTGACATGTATGGTTACAGCTTTTGCTAACACTCAGCACCAGAATCCTTATGACTAATTGCCCTTCAAGGGGCATGACTTCAGATAAGTAAAAAGTGAACTCATTGGATGAGTGCTACATGAAGAAAATTTCCTTGTTTTGTGCCTGAAGACCTGGTAAGAGAGATTAAGTTATTTTTAGCTGTGAAAATTATCCCCGGTTCCACAACCTGCCTCTTTATAGCCATCAACAAGAGAGAAAAAACCCTCATAACTGGAGCCAGTTGCTAACACAAGCAAAGGCATTTCTTATTGGGCAGACATTTTAAGGAAAAAAAATGCTAAAAAGGATCCTCATAGAGAAATCCAGTCTTTAAATAAAGAAATTTATTCTCTCTGGGTAATAGGATTGCTGGTTAGACTCCTTGTAAGCCAACCACAGAGAAACACATGGTTGGCATTACAGGTCTTGTTCAGTGATTCTCATTTGCAAGGTACCTACGAAAAGCCTCTAAGAGACCAAGTGCCTCTGAACTTATTATACAGTTTTTTCCTAACCCATGTACATAGCAAATCAAGAACAAATTTGACCATCTATACCTAAGTTCATCTGTATAAGAAACACACAACCTATACGCAACTTGGCATATATGTATATGGATTTATACATTTGTGTATACATATATATTTGTGTATTGGCAACTGAATGTGTAATGAATGTGTAACGGCAGCATTGTGTTTGGCCACTGAAATTTTCATCCAGTAAAATATATTACATTAATTATTGCTTGGTTTAGTAACTATATTGACTGCATTTGGGGCACAGCTCCATTGCTACATAATGCCCTTCTTTAACAACTTCGGAAAGAGGCTTTCTGTAATTAAAGAACTGAAGAAGAGAGAGCGAGAAAGAAAAAAAAGGAAGGAAAAAAGGAAGGAAGGAAAAGAGAGAGAGAGAAGGGACGGGAAAGGAAGGGAAGGACATAGGACAGAGGAGTACAAGCTCTAATCCCAACCTCACTATGGACTCTAATAGTTTCCCCATATGTAAAACGAGGCTAATGATGCCATTTTGCCATATCTATCAGAGCAGAGGATGAGATGAGGCGAGAGGAAGGGCTTTTAAAACTGTGAAACACTCTCAAACTCCAAGTGTAAGCATAGGGCACTGTGAAGAGTAGTGTACTTGTATAAAACCAAGTCAGAAAAGGTAGGTAGGATGAAGCTTGCTCTGATATAAACCTTATTCTCAACCAATCCTCATCAACTCTTGCCTAGCTTCTTATACCACTTAAATCAATCTTTCACAACATCTACAGTGATCTCTCTAAAATATTCACCTAACTGTCCTTATCCTCACCTACAGTGCATCACTTTTAACATCAACCGGCAGGCATTTTTAACACAGCTCATGAGCCTTCTCACGGTTTGACCCATACCCCATTTAGCAGCTTTACCTTCCTCTACCACATCCCTTGAACTTTGGTCTCCAACAATACCAAACAACTTTTAGTTCCCTGAACACACTGTGCCATTGCTATCTCTGTGCGGTTGCAAAATTTTCCTTCTTGCAATGCCCTTCCTCCCTAAATCTTCCTGGGAAACAGGCAATTGTCCTGTACTTAACACCACCGATTCTTCCTCTGTAAGCTCCCTTGTTCTAGACAGGCAGGACCATTACTCCTGCACAGTGCACCACTCTCTTTGGTATATACTTACTTTTTCCATTCTTATTTGTTCACCTGTGTCCTTTATGGCTAGACTCCAGTAGTCTTGAAACCATAGAACACATCTACTTTGACCTTGATGCCAAGTGCCTAGCATAGGGCTTGACACACAGAAGATACTCAATTCATTGAGAGAATGGATGAAGGAAGGAAGGAAGCTCATGCCTAAGCTTTAGAATATCCATTTGCTCCAGATCTCTTTTACATTATGGCTGCATATTGTACATTATTTTCCATATGCACCTTATCCCTTTATAGGACATAACCTGTGCTTTGCACTCATCATAACCTCCGATTATTCTTTTGCATCTCTTTTCCCAAAACCACTAGGGCACTGTGTTTTTGTTACTTTCCCCCAGAAAATAACTTCTGGAGCCCTAATCCTTTCCTGTTCTTTCACAATCTCCAATTTTCTTCATAGGTTAGCCAGGCCAGTGTACTTAGCAAAGATTCCTATGGCTTGATAGAGGAATGCAAGATTCCCAGAACTCAAGAGAGAAAGAGGACAAGTGGGGAGGGTGGGAGGAGAAGGAAGAATGTCCCATACAAACAAATGACATAGAGAATGAAAACCAAGACCTAGAATGATGTCTACATCCATGTGCTGAAGACAGGATAAAAGTAGTTTAACTCAACATGATAGCAATAATGCTGTCTACCCCCTAATTAAGATAGTTATTATGTAAGCCTAAGCCCTTTAAACAGTATCTTCAATCTAGTGAAGTTCTATTTATTCCTCTAAATACAGACATTTAAAAAATACTGCTTAAGAAAAGAAACAAAACAAAACTAGCCATCACAACCACCAGCCCCCACCCTCAACAAATAAAACCATTTCTTTGGATAGTTAAACCAACACACTAATCAGAAAGATCGAGTAATGTCTTCATGTATTTATAGACCTAACCTAGTCACCAAAACTGAGTCACCTCAAGACCATATGAGTAATACACTTGTGTAGAAAATTCACAAAAATAATTTGACCTCAAAGTTTAAGTACCTCCTCCTGGTTTCTAAAACAATGCATTTCCCATATATTCAATTTATACTGTTTCTTTTTAGTAAGAGACCTAAAAGTTAGAGATCTATGGCTTATATGCATTCAATATCCGTATCCCAAATATTTATCAAACACTTAATAAAGCTATCATATTTCATAGACCCAGTAAACTATTTAACCTGGAGACGACCTTAGAAACCATCAGATCCAAACTTGTGATCCTACAGACCGAAAAATGGAAGGAGAAATAGTTAATTATCTAAAGTCGTGCACTGGGAAAAATGGGATTAAATTCAATCTCTTGAATCCTAGGCCAGGATACTTTCACTTACATCTTAGGGCACAGAACAAAACATATGATATGCTAAGCCACATGCACAGTCTACACATATACATACAAAGAAATATAAATATTTACTGCAAAATAAAATTAATTCAGTTGTTGCTTCTAGTATAATAATGAAAGAGCAAAACTTCAGTAGAATATTATTACTAGCTACCATCTCAACATGCTACTTGATAACTCAGTATATTTCATCTTAATATTTGTTTTTATTTTGTATGATTTTGAATTTTAAAAAGGCAAAAAATGATTACAAGTGTCAGTTGCTGCCTCATTAGGGGTTCGGGAACTGGGCTTCTCAAACCAAGGGCACGTTCCTACGGCTGCGTTGGAAAGGGCTCCCTCTTGTGTTATTTCAAAGTTATAGATTCTTCTGCCTTACAAACTGCCCTCCTTTCCTAAAGAATTTCTTCTGTTCCTCCCCAGAGAGAGGACACTGGAGTCTAGAACATAAGGTAGTTCTCCTCTCATGCACCTCTTTGCGTGTTGCGTGTACCGAGGATGAATTAAAGCCTAAGTATGAATGGCAAGTCTTCATATTTATTCCTGACTTGGTGGGCTGCATTCAAAATAGTAATCCATTACCTCCCAATCCAGAGTACACAAAACAACTGTAATTTAGGAAAAAAAGAGGAGGGGAGGGGAAGAGAGAGAGTGAGAGAAAATAAAATCTATTATGATTGCATTTTAGTTTCCTGGTTATCAACATTTACTATGTTTCCTTTTAATGTGACATACCCTTATATTCTCCTTCACTTTCCATGAGATGACTCTTCCATAGCTTACCCCTCCATGGCAGGCAGCCTTCAAGAGCAGTGCTTATACACAAACTCATTCATATTAAATGAATATGTTATTTAATTGGTTTTTCAGGAGCAGTACCAGACCAAGCTTGCTCTGTTCCTTAGTGTACTATTATCAATTAATTAGTTAAAATAGTTAATGCAATAACTCAGTCAATAAATCCTTTTGGAGCCTCTCATTTCCACTAAAAATGGTTGGTAGTGTGGGGAATACAAGAGAGGAGAAACTATTCCCGCTCTCAAGGAACTTAACCAATTACTAGAAGATAAAAGATGCGACCACAAGTGAAATAAGACAACTTTCATCAAGTGACACACAGAATGTCATAGTTTCAGAGGATGAAAACCATTTCTTAGACTATGGAGCTCAGGGAAGCCTTTATACAGAATGTGGTATGTCCCCTGGGCCTGGAAGAATGAATACACTTCCAATAGTGAGATATGAGAAAGACTCCTATGGACAAGAAAAAGTTGAACTGAAGACAGAATCAATTCTGGAGTTGCTGGAATAAGAGTATGCGTGGAGATGCCACTGATAGGCACGGGGTAGGCTAGAGGATTTGCAAAGAGGCTACAACAATGCAACACAAGGTCTTACCAACCTTAGCATCCTGAGTGTGTGGCAGTCGTGACCTTGGTTTTATTTTCAGCCTCTTACCCTCCGCATCAGCTGCACTAAATGGGGCTACACAAATGAACTAGCAGTGAAAAGGACAGTGAGTCACAAACACATTCCACATTGATATTTTGAATAGACATCCTAATGGCTTATCTATTGATCTATCTGCTCTTAATTCTGCTTGGCTGTTACTTTTTTTAAGCAACATTTCCAAATTACTTACAAATATCAGTTATTTGCATTAAGGAAACAGAACTGTGGAACAGATAATCCAATTGTTGTTTCTTTTAGTCTTTGGCATACATTACAATGAGAATTTGAAGAAGAGAATTCATTATTCCCAATCCATTTTTCTCAGACCCGTGTTTAAGCTAATGGGCTCTCCCTTATAAATACATCAGACTATCTGGTACTGAAGTTTTCTTGAACTGTCTGCAAAGGGAATGATCCACTATTGCTAATGGACATCACTTCCTTATTGTCACATTCATCTAATTACATTACTTTACATTAACAAAATGGAACATTTCTATATGAGCTCTAGGACAAGAAATGTCACCCCCTAATCCATGGCCTGGTTCCATCTGAATCCTACTGGGATGTAATTCTAATTTAACATCTGAGTTCACTCCATCCTTGAGATGGTGTCCTTTGGCAATCCCTTCATATTTAGTTTCTCGTTCTACTAGATTGTATTTTAGTTTCTTGGTTATCAATATCGAATATGTTTCTTTTTCATTGGACATACCTTTATATTCTCCTTCACCTTCCATGTCTCCTCCATGCCTCGTCCCTCCATGGCAGGGAACCTTCAAGAGTAGTCTTTATAAATAAAAGCTGGAGGGTGGTTTGGGGTTAATGTCACTGATAAGCAAAAGGGGACAATTTTAATGAAAGGAGCCAAGCTTATTTGTTTACCTTAAGGCAATAGGCCAAGTTCTTCCACATAATACAATAGAGTCATCTACCAATGATCATCACCTGACAGCATCAAAAGCAACCTGTCTCCTCTCTGAAAACTGACAAAAATTGCTGCATGACAAGGACTCCAGTGGTCTGTAAACAATGGACATGATGCATTTTGCACCACAGGCACCCTCTAATGGCTGACACTGCACAATGCCTGATGGTGGAGAATTGCCTGGGTCCGTGGGCAAGTTGTAGCAAGACTAACAGACCTATAACGACTACGGAAATTGAAGCAGTAATCAAAAATCTCCCAACAAACAAAAGCCCAGGGCTGGATGGCTTCCCAGGGGAATTCTACCAAATATTTAAAGAAGAATTAATACCTATTCTTCTGAAACTGTTCCAAAAAATAGAAATGGAAGGAAAACTTCCAAACTCATTTTATGAGGCCAGCATTACCTTGATTCCCAAAACCAGACAAAGACCCCATCAAAAAGGAGAATTACAAACCAATATCCTTGATGAACATGTATGCAAAAATTCTCACCAAAATACTAGCCAATAGGATCCAACAGTACATTAAAAGGATTAGACACCACGACCAAGTGGGATTTATCCCTGGGCTGCAAGGTTGGTTCAACATCCACAAATCAATCAATGTGATACAATACATTAATAAAAGAAAGAACAAGAACCATATGATCGTCTCAATAGATGCAGAAGAAGCATTTGACAAAGTACAGTATCCTTTCTTGATCAAAACTCTTCGGAGTATAGGGGTAGAGGGTACATACCTCAATATCATAAAAGCCATCTATGAAAAACCCACAGTGAATATCATTCTCAATGGGGAAAAACTGAGAGCTTTCCCCCTAAGGTCAGGAACACCACAGAGATGTCCACTATCACCACTGCTATACAACATAGTATTAGGGGGCGCCTGGGTGGCTCAGTCGTTAAGCGTCTGCCTTTGGCTTAGGTCATGATCTCAGGGTCCTGGGATCGAGCCGCACATTGGGCTCCCTGCTCAGCGGGAAGCCTGCTTCCACCTCTCCCACTCACCCTGCTTGTGTTCCTGCTCTTGCTATCTCTCTCTCTGTGAAATAAATAAATAAAATCTTAAAAACAACAACAATAACAACATAGTATTAGAAGTACTAGCCACAGCAATCAGACAACAAAAAGAAATAAAATGCATCCAAATCAACAAAGAAGAAGTCAAACTCTCACTCTTTGCAGATGATATGATACCTTATGTGGAAAACCCAAAAGATGCCACCCCAAAACTGCTAGAACTCATACAGGAATTCAGTCAAGTGGCAGGATATAAAATCAATGCACAGAAATCAGTGGCATTCCTATACACCAACAACAAAACAGAAGAAAGAGAAATTAAGGAGTCGAGCCCATTTACAATTGCACCCAAAACCATAAGATACTTAGGAATAAATCTAACCAAAAAGGCAAAGAATCTGTACTTAGAAAACTATAAAGTACTCAGGAAATTGAGGAAGACACAAAGAATGGAAAAACATTCCATGCTCATGGATTGGAAGAACAACTATTTCAAAGATGTCAATGCTACCTAGAGCAATCTACACATTTAATGCAATCCCTATCAAAATACCATGCACTTTTTTCAAAGAAATGGAACAAATAATCCTAAAATTTGTCTAGAACCAGAAAAGACCCTGAATAGCCAGAGGAATGTTGAAAAGGAAAAGCAAAGTTGGTGGCATCACAATTCCGGACTTCCAGCTCTATTACAAAGCTGTCATCATCAAGACAGTATGGTACTGGCACAAAAACAGGCACATAGATCAATGGAACAGAATAGAGAGCCCAGAAATGGACCCTCAACTCTATGGTCAACTCATCTTTGACAAAGCAGGAAAGAATGTCCAATGGAAAAAAGACAGTCTCTTCAACAAATGGTGTTGGGAAAATTGGACAGCCACGTGCAGAAGAATGAAACTGGACCATTTCCTTACACCACACACAAAAATAGACTCAAAATGGTTGAAAGACCTCAATGTGAGACAGGAGTCCATCAAAATCCTCAAGGAGAACACAGGCAGCAACCTCTTCGACCTCAGCCGCAGCAACTTCTTCCTAAAAACATCGCCAAAGGCAAGGGAAGCAAGGGCAAAAATCAACTATTGGGACTTCATCAAGATAAGAAGCTTTTGCACAACAAAAGAACAGTCAACAAAACTAAAAGACAACTGACAGAAGGGGAGAAGATATTTGCAAATGACATATCAGATAAAGGGCTAGTATCCAAAATCTATAAAGAACTTACCAAACTCAGCATCCAAAGAACAAATAATCCAATCAAGAAATGGGCAGAAGACATGAACAGACATGTTTCCGAAGAAGACATCCAAATGGCCAACAGACACATGAAAAAGTGCTCAACCTCGCTCGGCATCAGGGAAATCCAAATCAAAACCTCAATGAGATACCACCTCACACCAATCAGAATGGCTAAAATTAATAAGTCAGGAAACGACAGATGTTGGTGGGGATGTGGAGAAAGGGGAACCCTCCTACACTGTTGGTGGGAATGCAAGCTGGTGAAGCCACTCTGGAAAACAGTATGGAGGTTCCTCAGAAAGTTGAAAATAGAGCTACCATATGATCCAGCAACTGCACTACTGGGTATTTACCCCAAAGATACGAATGTAGTGATCCGAAGGGGTACGTGCACCCTGATGTTTATAGCAGCAATGTCCACAATAGCCAAACTATGGAAAGAGCCAAGATGTCCATTGACAGATGAATGGATAAAGAAGATGTGGTATATATATATATATATACAATGGAATATTATGCAGCCAACAAAAGGAATGAAATCTTGCCATTTGCAATGACGTGGATGGAACTGAGGGTATTATGCTGAGCAAAATAAATCAATCAGAGAAAGACATGTATCATATGACCTCACTAATATGAGGAATTCTTAATCTCAGGAAACAAACTGAAGGTTGCTGGAGTGGTGGGGGGTGGGAGGGATGGGGTGGCTGGGTGATAGACATTGGGGAGGGTATTTCTATGGTGAGCGCTGTGAATTGTGTAAGACTGTTGAATCACAGATTTGTACCTCTGAAACAAATAATACATTATATGTTAAAAAAAAAAGAAGAAGAAGAAGAAGAAGATAGCAGGAGGGGAAAAATGAAAGGGGGGAAATTGGAGGGGGAGACAAACCATGAGAGACTATGGACTCTGAGAAACAAACTGAGGGTTCTAGAGGGGAGGGGGGTGGAAGGATGGGTTAGCCTGGTGATGGGTATTAAGGAGGGCACCTATTGAATGGATCACTGGGTGTTATATGCAAACAATGAATCATGGAACACTACATAAAAACTAATGGTGATTAACATAACATAAAAAAAATAATAATAAAAAAATAAAAGACTCTACCCTTGAGAAGCAATTTGGGTTCAGTTTAAATGGTGAGAAGGAGAGGAGGAAGTGGTACCAGTTCCCATAGAGTTATCGCAGAATTATCATTCCCATTACCATGACCACAATAACCAGTTATCAGATCTGAAAAGTGCTAAATATTCTGGAGTAGCACAGAATAATTGGTCAGACAGAGCAAACAGACAGGCATACACATACATACGTGGCTTAATTTCAGATATTCTCACAAAAAAATTAAACCTTAGAGGTATGAAAATAAATGGTTTTATATTTGAAAAGATTTGGGATATCATTGCATTCTGTACTAATTCTTAGCATAAACAAAGAATAAACAAAATGTGATTTTTTTTTTTTTAAAGCATGACTTTTTGAACAGATCATATGCAAGCAAGCTACGGGACTGATCCCTTCGGATTTAACTTTAACACAAGAATCATGGATCTGTTTGTGGAAACATTCAATGGATTCATCCATTTTCCCAAAGGCCTCTCTCATCTTTTGATGTTCAAATCATTCCCTTCTGATTAATCCATCCATTTTCTCGGTCTTCAAGTAGAATAACTCTCCCAGATCCATATTCATTGGTGCCTGTGTTTGTGATTGCAGCAAATCGAAAACCATTCTCCTTAACTACATGTAATCCTGCCTTTGAAAAATGTGTAGTTTTACTCTGCAATTTTACTGGACAGGGACAGTTGATTAGGTTCTAATTTCATAAGTGACCAGTTTATTAATGTATATTTTAATACACAAGAGCTTTTCTTCCCCAGTGAATGAATGCACAGAATTCATTCACAGATAATTAATTCAGGGAAATAGAGGACCCTCCACCTCATCTAGATAGTGATTTGAAATGGAGATCTGGACTCCTTACTTTTCCTTTATAGCACTGCCTTCCTCTATGTCAGGAGAGATCTCCCCAGTCCCATCAGACACTGGGAATTTGGGGATAACATTCTGGTCATTATACTGAAATTACAAATGACACGTTGGAGCCTCACAGCTCAGGAAGCACTGCTTGAGATTGGATTGAGTTCAGCATTGGTCTCATTATCATTTGCCTTGGGTTGTTTATTGGCATAATGCCAGTCATGTATTTATGCTAAAAGCATGAATAACAGAGTAGCTTCTTATAGCTATCATAATTATCATCTTTCCTAGGAAAAAAAAAGGGGGGGCAATTGAGGAAGCAGAGGGGCCATCTCTGTTAAGATAATACATGCCTTAAGCACTGAAAACATTATCTGAAATCAAGATTTAATGAATGCTGGTTGTTTCCATTTTTCTTTGGGGATGAGGGGGTTTACATTTTCATCATAACTAATGTTGGCACAAATTGTGAGCTAAACAAAGTTTTCATCTTCTGAACTACCTTTTCATTCCCTCGTGAAAAAGAATGGAAACTCTTATACCACCTGGTCCTGTGTGGCTTAGTCTCAGAGATATGGAACAGTCAATAAAACACAAAAGAGTTCAAGTCTTTTGCTTTGTTTTCTTGAAAAGTCCTAAGAGGATCCAAATACACAGTTTAAGACAACCTTATAACCATCCTCTCTTCCTTCCTGTTCTCTTCCATTATATTTCTGCCACTGCTAAGATGCACCTCTCTTAAAAGGCCCTGAACAGAATGATTCTCTACTCCAGCCCTTATAACTTTGCTCGCCCCTCTGGATCACTTCTAAGTTATTTAATTCAATTGGTATGTCCTAAATCCTCCTCCTTTTTCTGTAGTATCTCCAGTGCTCTTTCAACCCTGTTGCCAATTTTTGCATCGCAAACTCTCAAGGCCGGTAGAGACCTACAAAGAGGGGAAAGGCCTTCTGGAGACAGGAAAGAAGACGGGGAGGCAAAAATCAAACTCCCTTTGGATGAAATTGGGGTGTTGGGAGGTTGGGGACACTTAAAAGTTAACCATCTCCGTCTCATGTAAACATATATCAAATATGCAAAAGTAATCCGTCGTTAGTGGCTGAAAACAATGTTGGTCACTTACTGCCTTTATTTATGCTACAGGTATACAGGTACAGGAGAAGCTCTTCCAGAGGCCATGCATTAACGGAGAACCTGCAAATATGAACATTTAGAAAATTTCCCTCTCTTGAGTTAGCTCAGTGTCCTTGTGCAAGAAAAACTGTAGCTCTTAACACTCCGCAGCATGATTCCTCAAACCGTGGAAGTGTGTGAGTGCGAGTGTGCATATACATGTGTGGGTGTTTGTGCAAAAAGACACACTAAATCACTACTCATACAATGTCAGGGTGGAAGGATCAGTAGAGATTCTTTCATTTACACCCATCCCCATTCATTGTTTTAAAATTCAGAAATCGGAGGCCCAGGAAGATTGTGATTTGCCCACAGAAAATGAAAATTTCCTGAGTTTGGATTCCTTAGCTCCTAAGGCACAAAGCTGATAATGCAGGTCTGTCCTCACTGGGAGCACTGGAAGACGCTGGTGAGGTGGTAGCCTGGGCCCTGAGAGGCAATGGGCCACAGGGACATCCTGTTTGCACATCTCTGGGCCCACATCCCTTCAGCTTAGACTTCCAGGAGAATGGCCAGGGCCCACTGCCTGCCCCTCTAACAAAAATGGAAGGCGACATGAACAAGTAACCCTTACCTCCAAAATGGGCTCCCTTTTGTGCAGAAGCGGGGAAGGCAATGCTCTCCTGCTGGTTTCCCTGTCACAAAGGCTCTAGGATTCATGATAGAGCCCACTGACTTTGCTCCTCCTTTAAGAAAAGGAAAACTGGAAACTCAGAAAGTAGGTTGTGTAACAAGTTGTCATTATCTAATAAATGAAAGAGCAATCCACAGAAACCTCTAAAATGTTTTTCGTCATCCCTAGAGCAGTTCAGAGCCTTTCTCGGTATCCTTTAATTTCATGCCATTTTCCTAAACCAAATATTAAATTTCCCCCTTGAAGTGAGAGCAATAAATCACCAAGGAGAGAATTGGCAGTTCTTACGAAAAAACCTGAGGTAAAAAATAGAAGTGGACACCTTTCTCCTCTTCCCGTTCTGGCCCCACGCACAGCTCGGTGGGCCTGGGCGGTCCTGCGGAGGCCGTTGGCTCTCTTCCCCAGATTGGGAGACTGTGCAGTGTTCTGGTGTTCTGGTTATTGTTGTTGATGTTGTGGTGTTTACTTCGTTTGCTTTTCTGTTCTTGTTTTGCCCTCGCAGGAACAGGTGTGGGTGTTTCAGTTTGCTTGTTATTTTATACCTCAGAATCATTTTGATGTAAGTTAGTAGGGACAGCAAACAGATCTATTGTTTGAAACAACCCAGCAGTCGCTTTGATTCTATTGTCCTATCAAGACTTTGTTTTAAACTTTTCAAAAGAGGCCGTTTTATGTCACATGTGGATTTATTGTTGTTTTGCACAATTATATAATAGGGACTCTCCAGTTTTCAAAAATCCTGCTATTTGGTAAATAAGAAAACAATGATGTATCTAGCTGCCTGCCAACCTGTTAACTTTATATCACATGCCAAATCATTTTTGCATATCCAATTTGGAAATATGTTTATTTCCAAATCAATCCCTTGATGCAATTCTTTAGACAAAGGAGAGAATCTGCTTTTTATTTAAGGACAAGAAACAGCTGTATTTTTAGGGGACACCGTGCAGAAAATTGGAAGAGGCTTTCTCCTGAGCCTCATTTTAGCCCAGCACCGAGAGGACTGGATTCAGCTGACATTTTGGGGCTAGACATAAAATATTTATGTGAGTGAAGTGGAACTCTAAAAAAATTGAAGTGGACAGATTTATTTTCCTGGTTTATACTCTTTGTTCCACAAGCACTAATTTTTAGTAGCTCCAACTCCAGTTGGGTTTTGGCCACCAGGATGAGGGCCTCGTTTCGATAGCTCAGCTGTCCCATCCCAGGCCTCTGCTTCCCGGGGAGAGTACTCCAAGAGGTAGCACAGATTCAGAGCCCTTTCTCCTGGTGTTTCAGGAATCCTTAGCTATAGCCATACACAACTCCCACCACCCTGACAAAAAGCTAAGGAGCTGAAAGCATGTGTCTGGTATTTTGTGAGGTGGCAATGGCTGGACTTGGCCCTGTGCCCACCCTGGGTTGTGTCAGTCTGTGAGGTCACCTTCACTGAGTGCCCTGGCCCTACAGGAAGGCAAAGTCAGCGAAGACCTATGGAATGTGTTAAAGACTGGCCAACACTCACTGTAAACAAAACCAAAATTTATTAAAAGTGCCAAATTTATGAAAAATTCCCCAACATGGAATTGGCCTGGGTGGGCCTGAGGACGGGCCATTTTTTCAAGTTCCCTAAGCAATGCTCCTGAGCCTTCAGGGTGGACAACCACTGTTAGCTCATAGGAAGGAAGCACAGAGCTCTGCCTGTATCCCAGCTATTGGCTGAGCGAAACAGCACTTTACTCTGTCAGTGCTTTCCCCCCATGCTTCTCTGAAGACAGAAAAGAAAGTAACAAAATAAAACAGTCTAAATTAGAATATGAGGGATTTGGATTAAATATAAGAAGGAAGGAGGGTAGGTATTAAAATGCATTACCTCAGGGATTTTGTGCCACATCATTTTCTAGAATGTCTTGCCGCAAGGATGAATTTCCATCTGTCTTCAATGTGTTTCTAATGGAATGTCTGGATGGTATTGGAGAGTAAAGCTCATTCTTTTAGACAGGGCTGAATTCTGCACTCATTCATTCAAAACAAATCAAGTATTTCCCAACTGTCTTTTAATGTCCTAAGGGAGGCCACTCGGTTGGAAGAATTATTTGGGTGTACATGTTGTGTTGGGTCCTATTTTAAAACCATGAGAGGCTGTTCAGTAGTTTCACTCAGTATATATTCTCTTAAGCCAAACTGCCTGGCTTCAGTTTTTCCACTTATTAGCAGATAGGCATGTTCCTTAATTTCTGTATCAGTTTACCTGTAATGGGGATGATGATGATGATGATGATGATGATGGCAATAGCATCATCCTCATATAGTTATTCTAAGAGCTCAGTGAGCTAATATAAGCAAAGTATGCAAAGTACTTACGCCATGCCTGGAACACAAGTAGACACTTGTGCAAAGACTAGATTTTTTTTTCATTAAAACTCGGTTTAGGTTGCTTAGGTCATAGAAAACTCATTACATCCTGATTTATATTTTTAATTGCAAAACTCAAATATAGGCTCTGTTTTGTGTTTCTTAAGCTAGTATAAAGTACAAGTCACGCTTGAATGAACAAAATCTTAAGGGTTTGATGGAAATAGAGAAATCATCTAGAGAAATGGTTCTCAAGCCTTGCTGCACAGTAAAATCACTGGGGGGGGGGGGCTTTTAAACAATGCTAACCCCCAAGACCCAATCACAAACAAAACAATCAAATACCAGGCTCTTTTTTTTTTTTTTTTAAACCTCTACTTGTCATTCCAAAGTCTAACACAGATTGCAAACCCGTGGTCAGGAAACATCTTCCCTGATATGCAGAAATTTCCTCAACCAACATTTCTTAATATTTCCATTGACAGAAAACTCATTACTTCTCATAAAATTGCATACTCCTCTATGTTTAAATAACACTGAGCTAACAATTCAGACTGAACAAATTCAGTTTATTTTCAAATTCCTCACCTCCTCAAATTGTTGGCAAAAGGTTTGCTCAATGAAGTGATAAATGTCAAATATAATGAAATATTTCTGCAAAGTCTCTACCCTTTCAATACTGTCACAGTTAAATGAAACAATATACTTTTTAAAACAATTGAATTCATTTGCAATATATAACACAATTATCAGTTTAAATGAAAGGACATCATGTGGTATTCTCCCTTTCAAGGTTAAGAACCTACCTTCACATAATCAATTTCACATACTTCTTTTAGAGATTCATTTATTCATTTATTACTATTTGTTTAATAAACTATATATAGTCAAGAATGAGTGTCACACACCGGCTATGAATATTAACAAATTACAAAACCAAAGCCTGGGTTCAAATTTTTATATTTTCTCAGTATTTCACACCTTTCTCCTTGTCCTGAACTATTGACAGTATTAGATTATATTAACAATTAAGATGATGTAGAGTTGACCTAATTGTTAAATAGACCTACTGATAAAAGAATCCAGAGTTGTAATTCAGGTAAATTAAGGTGGGGGTTGGGGACTTGAGGTGGGGGTTGGGAGCAGGATTTATTATTTCATTTTTTTTGAAAAAGTGAGTTCTAGCTTATTTAAGATGTGATTTAATTTACCAGAATGTAGTCCACATACAATTTCTGGAGACATTGATCAAGTAAACCAAAACCTGCCAGCAACTGAGAATACCTGTGCTGGGATTACGCCTTAAATACTGGTGGGTATTGCATTGTGGCTGGCTGAGAGGATAGAATGAGAGAACAGGACTACCAAAGGTGATAGCCATTTAATTAAATGAGAGCAGCTGATCCTTGTCAGTGTGGTTCAGAGGAGAGACAGAAGTTGGTAATTCTCGTGAAGGACATCCACAAGGGCAAACTCAAGGAAATAGCAGATCACAAAGAATACTGTCACTGATGTCTCCTAAAGGTGATTGTTGCAATGTTCTCAGAAAAAAAATACTATTAAAATTTTATTTTTCATGGCAGATTATCAGTGGGTCAGGGGTTATGAGCACCAATGACACGACAACCCTCATCAATGTATTTAATAACACTGCTACTTCTCCAGAGCCTTTAAAACACAGATTTTGGATCTGATCTTATCCCTTCTAGTTACTATCGCTAAGTATATCTTAGAAAAATTTTTGGATTTTAGCTCTCCCTTGCTCATTGTATTTCCAGATAGACTAGCAAGAGACCAGAGGAGCCAAAATTAATACAACACAACAAAGTGAATATAAGTGAGAGAGCTTTTATAATAATCTTGAGTGGAAAGAAATTATTGATTATGGTTTTAAACATTTCAATGGGCTTTTTTTCCCCGTATTTTTTTCTAAATACTAAAATGAATCTTTACAGGGTACACATTCTCTTTTCATTACAAACTCAATTCCTCAGGTTCATTTCAATCTAGTGTAGAAAATTCAATCTTCATGATTTTCCCTAATGATATGCAGGCAAACATTAGTAATGCTCATTTAGATTTATATAATGCCATTCTTTGACATAACACATTCTCAGGTTGTCCTCACAGCAACTATGCATTAAAGGAAAAGGTATTATAAAGCAAGACCTTGGTCCTATTTTTCTTTTTCTTTTAATTGATACGACCTTGAGAAAGATCCCTATGCTTTGTCCTAGGTTTCATTATTTGTAGAAAAAGGGATTTGAATAGGTTATGTATTACATTTCTTCTGGCTCTAACATTTTTAAATCTCTATTCTAGAGTGCATTAAGATGGTGGCAAAGGCCTTTAGTAATTTGCTCAAGGTCAGGCATTTAGGCAGAAGTAGAGAAGGACTTAGGTCCCCTGAATTGTATTCCAAAGTGTTCCCACTAGGTTTGACTGCTTATTATTAAGAAGGTGGAATTCAGACTTTGGTTTACTTTATTATTATTTTCTTTTACTCTTGGACAAAGGAATCTGTTTAAAGTCACACTATTATATGGGACATTTGACTGGCAACCACATGTTTTAAGTAAACAGTGAACACCAGAGTTTTGCATTTAGTTGTGAAAATCAGGGGAGAAGACTTTCTGCTCTGACCACTGCTACCAACAGCCACCCTCATCCACTCCATTTTAAGGACAGCTATTTCATTCACGCTAAAGGAGCAGGACCTGATTGTTCTTAATTCTCAAAGGGCAGACAGAAAAGTTTGCCTATATGATTAGATTGAAAGTTTCTCGGTTTCCTTGTTTATTTGTATTTGGACTAAGATTTCTTAAACAATAGCACTTGAAGCTTAAAAGCTAATCCTTTGAAGAACTACTAATGAGGGTATTGTCTTCTCTTCCCCAAGAAGGAACTATGTGGACAGGAACAGATCTTATTCTTCTCATACCCCTTTACTCAGTTTTCCCACAGAGCAGACAGGTGAAAAATTGGCTTCCACTGGACAATGCTCAGTAGGAAGTGGGGCCATGGCATTGGAACAGCAATGGAGCCAGTTGCTTGGTTCACTGTGGATGGCTCACACTCTCCTCTTTCCTGTCTCCATGCAGAAATCTCACCAGGGAAGGGTCCTGTAGGCACATTCTACCTTTCTCCCGTTCTATTCTAGGAGTTCAGTTGGAGGAGTAATACTTTCTCCAACTCAACATTACTAGGGAGCTCTGTACTTTGAAAACTATTGGGAAACAATTGTTAACTGATACCTTAGTCCACTTCTGTTTGCCTGCTTGACTATTATGTCAACGTGCTTACAAATACAAAAGAGGCAAAAGAAAAGAGGGAGTGTCATTAGCACTTCCAAATCAGCAGAAGCTAGCACAATTGACCACATTCTACAGCTGATGGACTAGAGAGGGCAACAATATCTGCTATAAAATCTTCCTAGAACTGGGGCGCCTGGGTGACTCAGTCAGTTAAGCGTCTGCCTTCGGCTCAGGTCGTGATCCCAGGCTCCTGGGATCGAGCCCCGCGTTGGGCTCCCTGCTCAGTGGGGAGTCTGCTTTTCATTCTCCCTTTGCCCTCCCCACCTCACACATGCACACGCGCGCTCTCTCTCTCTCAAATAAACAAATGAAATGTTAAAAAAAAAGTTTCCTAGATTGATGTAACGATCCTAGATTCAGAAGGCTGTGTAAGGATTTAAATTGCCATACATTTCTAATCTGGTCTAACTACATATTAAGGCCTTCACACCTTTTCAACTAGTTGGAGAAAATTAGACTCAGAAGCATCAGCCAACCCCCATAATTATCCTGATTTGTTTTGCTCACTTTGTGTAGTAATATAGAGCAAGGTGGAAAACGAGTGCGCCAGCAGGTCAATGTGTATTACTTCACTACTCAGTACACATTTGTAGATCATAAACATGGTTCATTAGTTTCTCAAAGACAAGAAAGTTTTCTTGCAGCAGACATTTCTGAAAGCAATAAAAATTACAGGATCATTCTTGAAGAACACGTAACGCGTACAGTCATAATAAATTTTCCATGCACACGTGCACGTGTAATAAATAGAGTAGCAATCTCACATTAAAAGGAACTCTTGAACCACTTAAAGCCAGATGTCAATGCTTTCTTTAATTGTGATAAATTCTGTTCTCTCACCTGAGAAGGTGACATTTCATGGCCAATAAGTCTGGGAAATCACCTGGAACATGAACAGATTTCCTGTTTTGTAAGCTATTTCCTGTAATGACCAGAAAGTTATGGAATAAAAGCTAGCTGACAATACAGTTGTTCTGAGCTTTGTGAATCACGTCAGGAAACCTATACTTTTGTTTGAAAACCCAGTCGAGAGCTCAGGTTCCCCTCAACACGGACCCATCTCAATGAACTGGTAAATCGGAGTGAGCTTCTAAGTCACTGGAATTGCTGTAACATAAGGAGGCCTGAGGTCAGAGGATAAGCATGTGCTGATGACAATTGGTATTTATATGCTGCCCTCTCCTCTCGTAGCCTCACTACCAGTATAACCACTCGTACAGACACTCTGAGTCATCAAAGGAACACGAACAGAGCTGAAACAGAGGGCTTTGCAAGAGACTCTCACCTCTTCTACGGTTCCCCAGCAAGGCTCTGCCCTCCCATGTCACCTCCTCCGTTGATTTTCCCCTTCAAGGCTATTCTTGGTATTTATCTTAATAAGACACCACAAAGATGTCCATGAGAGAAGGGAAGGGCCCCAACTGTATAATCTATCTCAGGCAATGCAACAGACAATTGCGTGAAACTTCCAAATGTTAAAAGACAGCTTTGAAACCTGGGAAAAAAAGAGCAACTTTTAAAAACACTGTGTCATCATCAATTGCATTTTTAGATTTAAGTTACTTTGTAAAAACTGACAGAAGCACCAGCCTTATCAGTCCCAGATGCCTGGGTGAGGCTGCTCTGGGACTACATGAATGATAAGCTGATGACTGTTTAAAAAATAATAATAAAGAAGGAAAGAAAAGAAAGAAAAAGGGACGCCTGGGTGGCTCAGTCAGTTAAGCGTCTGCCTTTGGCTCAGGTCATGATCCCAGGGTCCTGGGATCGAGCCCCAGCTCAGCGGGGAGCCTGCTCCTCCCTCTCCCTCTGTCTGCCTCTCCCCCTGCTTGTGCTCTCTCTCTCTGTCAAAGAAATAAATAAATAAAATCTCTCTCTCTAAAAAAAAGAGTTACTCTGTTCTCTTTCTGTCTTTTGGACCTTTTTTTTTTTTTATTAGAAAGAGAGAAAAAGTGCAAGCAGTGGGGGAGTGGGCAGAGGGAGAGAGAAAATCTCAAGCAGGCCCCTCACTCAGCAGGGAGCATGGCTCGATCTCACAACCCGTGAGATCATGACCTGAGCTGAAATCAAGAGTCTGGTGCTTAACCAACTGAGCCACCTACGTCCCTTCTGTCTTTTGGACTTTAAGGGAAAATTGAGAATACATAAATCTCTTCACCTGGCCCATGATCCTGTCTACAAACTTGTGAACTGACTAGAACCCCCAAATGTGTAGTTGAAATCCAGATCACTTAAAACACATATACACACATCACAATAAAAAAAAAAGCAAATTCTGGATTGAAAAGAGGGGAGATGCTTTTATTCTCCATTAAGTATGCCAACCAAGACCTCACACTTGGTATCCATGATGAGATGTAGTGAAATGAACACTACACTAGGAATCTGAAATTAAATTACCTCTGGTTCTACTATTTGCTGTGTAACCAGCATGAGTTCCTTAATACCCCTACCCCCTGCTTTATAGCATGAGATAATACTTAATTTACTTTCCTCAGAAGGTTGTTGTCAAAACTCAAATCAAGCAATGGATTAAAAAGTGCAACATATTGAACACATAGAATGCTACTATTAGTTTTCTTAAATTATTCTGCTTCGAATAGTTTTACTTTCTTTATCCACAATATTTTATTTGTTTCTCCTAGCCCCAAGAGATGGAATAGGGAATATATTTATTAGTATATCCCTCAGCCCTGAAGTTAGAAAACTAGGTTGATAACCATACTTAATTAAATCAAGTTTAAGGGGAAAAAAGAAAAAATTAGCCTCTAGTTGTTACACTTTGACTGTTCCTTTTTCCCTCCTGCCAAAAAAAAAAAAAAAACCTCTTTATGTATATTCATTTGTTATTCATTTAATTAGTCCAAAAAATTTCAAACCAGGCCTGTAGTTGAATTTAGAAAATTGGGTATGACTTGGTCTAGAGTAGATGATGGGCATGCAAATAAGTATAGTTATATAATAAAAGAATGCCAAAATATCACAGAAGCGGTGGGGGAGAACCCCAACTTCCTCTGACAGTAGAGAGTGAATCTTTAAGGGAAGATAAGTAACAGACATTTAGCTAAATCTTGAAACATAGGTAGGCTTTTCCTATGTGGGCAACAGTATTACATTTATATTCATCACTATTGAAACTATAAAATCTTCCCTTTCAGTAGTAAACTAAAGGGTGAAATTATATGAATAAATATGGTGATTATCATTCACAGTAGGCCAGGTTCTTTTGAAAGCAAATTAAGCACTGTCCCCACTCAAACAACTGAGCACTGTAGGCAAGTCTTGCTAAACAGTCTGTTTGGATAGAAATGATCCCACTGGTATTAAGTACCAACACAGTCCAGTGAAAAAAGTGGCTAGGATACAGATGTTATGAAAGAGCCTAGAGGAAGAGGGAAAGGAGAGGGAAGATAACCAGCAGGGAGCAAAGGGGAGTGGGGAGTGGTGGGGAATGAGAGAGTGCAAAGCTGAATTCTGACCTACTGACCCCATTCTTCTCAATTCTTTTAGCCACTACACCACATTGCTCTGTACCACACCTCTTTCTAAGAAGGGTCTACAAAATAAGGTTAATTAATTAGGTTCAAGTTCTCCTATCATGAGTGATTAATAAAATATTCAAAATGAAAGCACATGGTAAGTTGAAATCATATAGCCTTGTGAGCTCTAGGGAGAGACATGAATAAACCTTCTATTCCCCTGACGCCATTACTTGTTTATCAGGTGACATTGACAAGTTCTGAAAGATGGGAAGAACTCTTTCCTGTACTACCTTCTGAAAGAGCTCAAAGAGATGCATTAGAAAGGGTTTTTGTTCTTTATTGCACCTTGCCAATTTTCTGTAGCACTGAACTCAGCAATAAGGTGTCAGATCTGCTCCAAGTTAGTAAATCTTCCCTAGGAAGCTTTGGGATTTTCTTCAGAGAAACAGTTTCATGCTCCCTGAAACAGTCCAACATATAAAAAGGATTCTCAGGAAAAGACATTTTCCAAACCCGATTCAAAACAGACACTTGGGAAATTGGAGGGGGAGATGAACCATGAGAGACGATGGACTCTGAAAAACAAACTGAGGGCTCTAGAGGGGAGGGAGGTGGGAGGATGGGTTAGCCTGGTGATGGGTATTAAAGAGGGCACGTTCTGCATGGAGCACTGGGTGTTATACGCAAACAATGAATCATGGAACACTACATCAAAAACTAATGATGTAATGTATGGTGATTAACATAACAATAAAAATTAAGAAAAAAAAAACAGACACTTGGAGCCCAGGGGAAGGGTACCATGTGCTGACGTGAGTGGGGAGGGGCCTCCAACAGAGACTAAACCTGCCTGTGACAGATGTTCTCTGCCCCATTTTCCCTCTTTCCAACCCTCACTTCTAATGGTCTGTGTCCAATTCTCTTCAAGTCTTTGAAGACACTTAGAACATCTCAGACTTGGGAAAAAGTAATCCTTTACTCTTTCCTATTCCTGAGGTCATAATAATAGCAATTCTCAACCAGGCTTATAAATTTCTAAGAAATGCAGGCCTTGGGGCCTCCAGAGAATTTTTGAACCAGTATATCTGGGTATAGAACCAAGTGTATATGTTTTGAATATTCCCTAGATGACTCTGATGTGTTCTGCTTGATAATTTTTAAAACTCATTATTATTAATGATAATAATAATAATAACCGATCTAACCACTATACTCCTACTACTCCTACATCTAAAATCTCTTTGAAAGAAAAGGGACCTAGAGATAATTTAAAAGATCATTAAGATGACCCCAAACCTTAGCAACTTTATAGGGTTGGGGCTATTCAAGGTACAGCCACACTTTGCTTAACCAAGCAAAGGTTAAATATTTTAAATTTCCCAAGAAAGAACATTTTATGATAGCTAATGTGCCTAGAATGTTGTGAATTTAACTCAAGCTATTTGTTGGAGGCTGTTGACAATCGTAATTAGAAAAAAAAAAGTAATTGGCCACAGAGGGCATCTCTTGGTCCACAGCTTAATTATTTTTTGCTTTAAAATTTGTAGAGCATCACATTTTCAGTGTGTTTGTATTGCTCTTCTAAACTTGCAATCTTTTTATTTTAAAGGTCTGTGTTTTTTTTTTAAAGATTTTATTTATTTATTTGAGAGAGAGAATGAGAGAGAGAGAGAGAGAGAGCACATGAGAGGGGGGAGGGTCAGAGGGAGAAGCAGACTCTCCGCTGAGCAGGGAGCTCGATGCGGGACTCGATCCCGGGACTCCAGGATCATGACCTGAGCCGAAGGCAGTCGCTTAACCAACTGAGCCACCCAGGCGCCCAAAGGTCTGTGTTTTTATGCAAAGTGAGTGCATTGGAGATTGCCTTGTACCAAAGAGACTTCCTTTCAAAGACTTAAATCAAATTAATTTAAATATAATATTTTATTTTATAGATGAGAAATATGGCAATTACTGCGCTTTCTGAATTTTCTTTCTCAGAGATAGCTGGTTGCCACTAAAATCTGGTCTCCTATTTTTCTTGGACATTATGGTTGACAAGCTAGACTAAATTTTCCAGACTCCCTTGCTTTTGGGCCTGGTTATATGACTATGATCTTGCCATTGGAATAGCAGTGGTGTCTCCATCCTTGGTCGCTGACCATCTGTGGTCATTGGCCATTGACCACTGTTTTCTGTAACAGTGAACAGCTTCTGCTGAGTAGACAGCAACAACGACATAGGGACATGGTGACTTGAAACGTGTCCCTGATAGACTGTAAGGAATCCAGGTCCCCATTGACCTAGACAGGTCTCATTAAGACTTGTGCAGGAGAGAGAAATAAACTGGTATGATTTTTCCTTTAAGCTATTCAATTTTTGTGTCTCTCTTTTTAATGTGTTAGTACCATTATAGCAACTTTGAAAAACCCCTCAAACCTTTCAGCTCCTATAACCAGGTGTTGAATGTCTTAAGAAATTCTCTGTAAGCACGATTTGGAAAAAGGCCTGGCACACAAGACAAAAATAAAATTATTGAAAGAATATGTGTAAAAAATGATTGAAATTAACTTGCTTAAGGTCACATAGTCAATTGCTATGGAACTAAGCAGAAGCCTTATGTTTTCAATTGTTTTTAAGACATTCTCAAGTCAAATCTCACTTTCTTATCAAGAGAAATAAAAACATTGATTTTAGCCTTGTTCATACAATTTTGTCCGCCTCTATGCTACTAAGAAATTTTGCTTGCAATATTCTTCCTGTTGTCATTAATTAGTATCAACTAGCTAGTACTATCAGAGAATTGCTCTAGTGATGTTTTCATAGCAGACACAACATCTTGGTTTGCCAAACATATTACAATTTCAAGGAAAAGCAAACAAGCTACCCCAACTATGCTTTGCCATTTGTCTGACACTTTCATTATTCTTGATGCAATTCCAATTGCATGTTGTCTTGTTGTAAAAGCCATTTGTCAAATTAACTTAGGAGGACTGGTGGAAAACGGAAAAAAAAAAAAAAATCTCTTCATCTACTTCTAACACCTAGAGAATCAGCAGAGGGATATAATTTTGTCATCTTTCAAATTAAATCAGATTCTGGGCTTGTTGTTTCTGAAGTAATCCAATATAAAATGGAAGAGTTGCATCCATCCATGACCATTTAGAAACATGCTCAATTCATGGAAAATCAATTCCAACTTATAGTTATGTGGCTTTTTATGATGCCCCATTAGGATTTCTTTAATTTTTGTAAATCTAGTGACTTATTCATTTTGATGCTATCAAAAGGAAGACACCTTCAGTTTAATAAAGTTCTTATCCAGGAAAGTGATTTGGGCTCTGGTCATAGATCCTATAGATAATAGGAAATCCATACTTCCTGCTTACACATAGCAAAAAGAAGAGGATGGGGCAAAACCTTCAAGATCTTTTAAAAATGTACCTTTTCCATATTCTGAAACACCTCTATCACCATTTATTTTAATTTTGATTCCCGTCATTCATATATCAATGAAACTATAGAAATGGGTCTATGAAATAATAACTGCCAGGGGGGAATTAAAAAAAAAAAAACTCTGTTAGAACAAATTATCAAATCAAGGATTAAAACTTGAAGGGTTTAAGGTTTTTTAACTAGTTTAGTTTGCCACTGCTGAAAGGATCCTACTGAAGCTAACAGGTCTGAGAAGAAGATAGTGGGAACTGGACAATTTGTTTGTTTGTTTGTTTTTCTATATTTAAAAAAATTAACATATAGTGTATTATTGGTTTCAGAGGTAGAGGTCAGTGATTCATCAGTCTTATATAACACCCAGTGCTCATTACATCATGTGCCCTCCTTAATGTCCATCACCCCAGTTACCCCATTTAAAAGGAAGCTGAAAGCTTGAGTAAAACCAGGAGCAATTAATGTTGAAGAGAAAAATTGCAAACATAGAGGGGGAGAAATATGCTCAGTACACAAGCCAAAGTGGAAAGAAATTATTACTTTTGGGGAAAAAAATTAAGGGCATTTTTTTGGTGCCAATTTCAGTTGCAGGAAAAATACGACAATCTTGATAAGCAATTGGATATACAATTGGATGTTGACATATTGCCATGGACATATGTGAGTTTTTCAAGAAAATACCAGTTATAGTTTACTAATCAGTTCAAGAATTCTAGTAACATTACTCAGAGGTTTAGTTAATCTTTTTCATAGAGTTATTTTTTTAGAGCCCTATTGAAAATTATTTCACATATAGTGAAATTCACCTATTGAAAATGTAGTCCGTGCATTTAATATATTCACAGGGTTGCGCAACCATCGCCACAATCTATGTTTAGGACATTTTCAACAAGCTGAAAAGAAGCCCCATATACATAGCAATCATTCCCCGTTGCCCACCCCCAGCCCTAAGCACCCACTAACCTACTTTCTGTCACTATGGATTTCGTTATTCTGGACATTTCACACATAAATAAAATCATACATGTGGCCTTTGTGGCTGGCTCTTATCACTCAGCATGATGTTTTCAAGGTTCACCCACGTCATTGCATGCATTAGTGGTTCATCATTTTTTTTATTTCTGAATAATATTCCATTGTTTGGGCATACCATAATTTGTTTATCCATTCATCAGTTAATGAACATTTATTTGGGTTGTTTCCACCTTTGGGCCATTGTAAATAATTCTGCTAGGAACATTTGTGTACAAGTTTTGCACAGGCATATGTTTTGACTTTTCTTGAGTATGCAAATAGGAGTAGAATTTCTGGGTCACAGGGTAATTCCATGTTTGACATTTTGAGAAACTACCAACTATTTTCTCAAGTAGCTGCATCATTTCACATTCCCACCAGCAATGCTTTCTCTTCATCTTCACCAGCACTTGATATTACTTTTAAATTGTATCCATGTTAGTGGGTATGAAGTGGTATCTCACTGTGGTTTTTTTGATTTGCATTTCCCTGAAGGTTAATGATGAACATTTTGTCATGTGTTTATTAGACACATAAATATTCTTTGGGAGAGTATCTTTTCAAATCCTTTGTCCATTTTAAAATCGGTTTGTCTTTTTATTGTTGAATTGTAAGACTTCTTTATATATTGTGGATACAAAGACTTTATCGGGTATATGATTTGCAAATATTTTTTTCCCATTCCATGGATTCCTTTCCTTTTCTTTTTTTTTTTTCAAAGATTTTATTTATTTATTTGAGAGAGAGAATGAGATAGAGAGAGCATGAGAGTGGGGAGGGTCAGGGGGAGAAGCAGACTCCCCGCTGAGCAGGGAGCCCGAAGTGGGACTCGATCCCAGGACTCCAGGATCATGACCTGAGCCGAAGGCAGTCGCTTAACCAACTGAGCCACCCAGGTGCCTTCCTTTCCTTTTCTTGATGGTATCCTTTGACACACAAAAGTTTTAAGTAAAAGTATGAAGTAAAAGTTTTGTCATTTGTGCTTTTGGTTTTATATCTAATAAACCATTTCCTAATCTAGAGCCACAAAATTTACTCCTATATTATCTACTAGGAGTCTTATCATTTTAGCTCTTACATTTAGGTATATGATCTTTTTTTTTTAAATTTAAATCTATTTTTTTTTTTTTTTTGAGAGGGAGGTGGGGGAGTTGATGAGGGAGAAGAAGAGAGAATCTTAAGCAGGCTCCACACCCAGCATGGAGCCGGATGCGGAACTTGATCTCACAACTCTGAGATCATAACCTGAGCCAAAATCAAGAGTTGGACCCTTAACCAACTGAGCCACCCAGGCACTGCAGTCTATGATCCATTTTAATTTTTGTGTATGGTGTGAGATAGAAATCCAGCTTCATTTTTTTGCATGTGGATATACAGTTTTCCCAGTACATTTGTTGAAGATAATATTTTCTCCAATGAATTGTCTTGAAACCCTTGTTAAAATCAATCAACCATAAATAAAAGGGTTTATTTGTAAACTCTCAATTCTATTCCATCGATCTATTTTCGAGTCTGTACCATACTCTCTTGACAACTGTAACTTTGTAGTGAGATGAAAACTGAATCCTCCCACTTTGACCTTCTTCAAGATTTTTTCCTTTGAAACAAATAGCAAATTGAAATAGTTTATTTCTTCCAATGTGGATGCCCATTATTTTTTCTTCTTGCCTAATTTTTATGACTACAACCACTTGTACGATATTGGAAAGAAGTAGCAATAGCAGGTATTCTCATCTTATCACTGATCATATGAGGAAAGCATTCAGCCTTTCTCTAGTATGTATTATGCTAGCTGTGGGTTTTTCATAGTGTGTATCAGGTTGAAGGAGTTCTTTCTATTCCTAGTTTGTTGAGTGTTTTTTTTTTTTTAAAGATTTTATTTATTTATTCATGAGAGACAGAGAGAGAGAGAGAGAGACAGAGGGAGAAGCAGGCTCCCAAGGAGCAGGGAGCCTGATGTGGGACTCGATCCCAGGACCCTGGGATCATGACCTGAGCCGAAGGCAGACGCTTAACCATCTGAGCCACCCAGGCGCCCTTGTTGAGTGTTTTTATCACCAAAGGCCACTGAATTACCTCAAATGACTTTTTTTCCCCAACTATTGAGGTGATTATGTGTTTTAATTCTTTATTCTATTAATATGGTATATTAAATTTATTGTTTTGGGATGTTTAACCAACCTTGCATTACTGGGATAAATCTTAATTGGTCGTAGTGTATAATCCTTTTTATATGTTGATGTGTTTGGTTTGCTATTCTTTTCTTTTCTTTTCTTTTTTTTTTTTTCTGCTTTCTTTTTGATTATATTAAAGATGACCAAAAATGGTACTTAATGCTACCAGGCAATTAGGACTTTAAGAAAAACCAGATTTGTGACTAAAAGGAAACATTTTCTTGGAAACTTTCATTGTTACGGCTTAAATTTCCTTTTAAAAAAATAACTTTCCGTAAGTTAAAATTAGCATTTTCACAAATACTAGCAGAGTCACTACATGAAATATTAAGAGTAAAACAAAAAACATGAATAACGAAGAAGTTCAATGTTTTATTATTAAACTATCTTCCTGCAAGGCTGTTGCTTCATTGTATAAAAATAGCACCAACAAGTGCAGTATATTGCAAAATTAAGGTAGTGTTGTTCTTTATCTGACACATTACAACTAACAAACCTTTCTCTACTGCCAGTTATTTCCAATGGAAAGATTATTTAAGCATTTTGACCCCCATCCAGGGATAGATGTAAGCTTAAGGCTTAAGGTAACAATGTCATCCTTGAATTACATAATTTTTATAACTAGTTTTTAACCAAAGATAATTTCAGGATTCTGAATATTATAACTGGAGCATAAAAATCAGAGGGTGTTGCAAAACAGATGCATGTTGTGTTTTTCTGCAATCATTATGAAGTTAAGGGGTATTTTCTTCCATTAGCATTGTTACAAGTAGTTTCTTTCTCCACTGGTATTGCTAATAGTTGCTATTTTAAATCCTCTGTGTACCACTAATCTGAAACAACTATGCTAGATTAAGTTGTTTCATACTAGTTTATTTAGGGGTTCCATTTTCACTCAATAGATTTTATGTATTTCTCATATGCTTCTTCACTCACTAATTCATCCAGTTCTGAAGGATTACTGAGTGCTATCTTGATCAGCCAACCATCTTCATAACAAGATTTGTTGACAAGTCCTGGATTTTCTGCAAGAGCTTCATTAATTTCAGTTACTTCTGATAGAGAATAGAGTTCACCAGCAGCTTTCACACTTTCCAAAGCACCAAACTCATCTTGTTTGTTCAGTTTTGTCCCAACTTCAGGCTGACTACAGTAAACAACATCTCCCAAAGCTTCCTGTCCAAAATTGCTGATTCCCACTGTTCCAATACCATTTTCTGTTGTTATCCATTCATGTTTGTCTGTGAATTTAGGCACGGAGAGCAGAGCGGAGCCCGAGCGCAGGGTCCGGACCCTGCCCGCCCTCAGCCCCCCGGGCAGCCGCAAGCAGGTCACAGCGGGCGCGGAGGCGACGCTCAGACTGCAGGGCGCACGCTCCGCCCCACACCGCCCCGCAGCGCCAAGTTGCATTTGTATTACCTTTGTCTGGTTTCGGTACTGGGAAAATACTGGCCTCATAACATGGATTAGGTAGTGTTACTTCCTTTTCTAATTTTTTTGGAAACATTTGTAAAAGACTGGTCATCATTTGTCTTTAAATGTTTGATACAATTTACCAGTGAAGCCATCTAGGCCTGCCTTTTCTTTGTTGAAGTTTTAAAATTACTATTTCAATTTTGTTGCCTGTTGTAGGTCTTTTTAAATTATCTTTTCTTCTTGAGTAAATTCTGTTAGTTTCTGTCTTTCTAGAAATTTGTCCATTTCAGTGAAGTTATCTAATACAATGGCATATGACTATTCATAGTATTCCCTTATTACAACTTTTATTACTGTACAATCAGTAGTGGTGTCTCTTTTTCATCCCTGATTGTAGTAATTTGAGTTTTCTTTCTCCCTCCTTCCCTCCCTGTCTCTCTCTCTCTCTCTCTCTCGGTGACTCTAGCTAAAGGTGTATCAATTTTGTTTGATCCTTTCAAAAAAACAACTTTTGATCTCATTGCTTTTTCTCTATCTTTTATTTTATTTCTTTCTACTGTAATCTTATTATTCCTTTCTTTCTGCTTGCTTTGAGTCAGTTTGCTCTTTTTTCTGTACTTCATAACCTGGGAAATGAGGTTATTAATTTGAGATTTCTTTTTTTTTTTTTACATATGAGTTTATAGCTATAAATTTCCCTCGAAGCACTGTTATCTGCTTCCTGTAAATTTTGGTATGTTGTGTTTTCATTTTCATTCCTCAAATTATTTTGTAACTTCCCTATGTTTTTTTCATTAACCTATTGGGTTATTTAAAAGAGCGTTATTTAATTTCCACATAGTTGTGAATTTCCAAAATTTTCTTCTGTTGTTGATGTCTAATTTAATTCCACTGTGGTTGGAGAACACATTTTGTATAATTTCAGTCCTTTTAAATTTATTCAGGTTGGTCTTATGACCTAGCATATGGTCTTGCCTTGAAAAGAATATATGTTCTGCTACTGTTGTGTAGAGTCTTCCAGAGAGGTCTTTTAGTTCCCATTGATTTACAGTGTATTGAAGTTGTTATTCAAAGAGGAGGATCTTTTCTCCTGGTTGTTCTTTCCATTATTGCATGTAGGTGTTGAAGTCTCTGATACTGTATTTTAATGTCTGTTTCTTTCTTCAATTCTATTAGATTTTTCTTCATGTATTTTGGAGCTCTGTGCTGAAATACATTTCTGCTTAGTATCATCTCCTTCATATATTGACCTGGACAATATCAAATATTCTTCTTTGCCTATAGTAACAATTTTTATCTTAGAGTCTATTTTCTTATATTAGTATCTCACTCCAGTTCTTTTTTGGCTACCTTTTGCATAAATTATATTTTTCTAACTTGTTTCTTTTAACTTGTGTCTTTTAATATAAAGCATGTTTTTTTAGATTGCCTATATTTGGATCTTATTTTTTCCCATTCTGCCAATTTCAGACATTTGATTGGCGAACATGTTTTCATTTAATGTAATTACTGATAAGGGAGGATTTATGTCTGTCATTTGCTATATGTTTTCTATATGTCTTATGTCTTCTTTATTCCTTAATTCCTGGTTTCTTTTTTGTTAAGTTGATATTTTCTAGTGTACCTTTTTTCATTCCTTTGTTTTACTTTTATTGTATTTTTAGGTATTTTCTGAGTGAGTGATCGCCCTGGGGATTACACTAAGCACCCTAACTTAAAACAATCCAGTTAGTATTAATATTAATTTAATTTTAGTAGTATATAATACTTTGCTCCAATGTTTCAGTTCCCTCCCCACTCCTTTGTACAATTATTGTCATCCAAATTACATTTTTACGTTATAAGCCTATAAACAATTTTAAAATTATTGCTTTATGCAGTTGCCTTTTAAAATAGATTGGATAGGGGCGCCTGGGTGGCTCAGTCGTTAAGTGTCTGCCTTCGGCTCAGGTCATGGTCCCAGGGTTCTGGGATCGAGCCCCACATCGGGCTCTCTGCTCAGTGGGAAGCCTGCTTCTCCCTCTCCCACTCCCCCTGCTTGTGTTCCCTCTCTCGCTGTGTCTCTCTCTGTCAAATAAATAAAATCTTAAAAAAAAAAAAATAGATTGGATAAGTAAAGTGTTACAAGTAAAATATGTTTATATTGTTGCTCATAATCCCTATATATTACTTCTCTTGGTGCTCTTTATATTTTTGTGTGGATTTGAGTTACCATTCAGTGTGTTTTCATTTCACTCTGAAGGACTTCCTTTACTATTTTTTTTCTTTTTGTGGGATAGGCCTGGAAGTTATAAATTCTCTGTTTTTATTTTTCTGAAAATGTCATAATTTTTCACTCAATTTTGAAGAATTTAGCTACCTATAGAAATCTTGATTGATGGTGGTTTTCTTTCAATACTTTGATGATGTCATCCCACTGTCTTCTGGTCACCATGGTTTCTTTTTTTTTTTTTTAAGATTTTATTTATTTATTTGAAAAAGAGAGAGAGTATGAGCAGGGAGAGGAGCAAAGGGAGAGGGAGAAACAGACTCCCTGCTGAGTGGAGAGCCTGATGTAGGGCTTAATCCCAGGACCCTGATCTCATGACCTGAGCTGAAGTCAGATGCTTAACTGACTGAGCCACCCAGGCGCCCCTCACCATGGTTTCTAAAAAAAAAAAAAAAAAAAAAAAATCATTCTAGTCCTTGTAAAGATCCCTTGTCTGTGGTGTCATTTTTTTTTCTTGCTCTTTTCAACATTTTCTCTTTGTCTTTGATTTCATGATATGTCTATGATATGTTTAGGTATGGATCTCTCTGATTTACTTTACTTGGAGTTTGCTGAGCTTCTTGAATGTGTTGATTTTTTTTTTATCAATCTGAGAAGTTTTTGGTCATTATTTATTCAAATATCTTTCTGCCTCTTTCTCTATCCCTTTTCTGGGGCTCCAATTACACATATATTGATACACTTAATAGTTTCCAACAAATCTCTGACAGTGTTTATTTTTATTTATTCTTTTTTCTTCCAGCTCCTCTGTCTAGATAATATCTATTGGCTTCTTTAAGCTCACTAATCCTTCTGCAAGCTCAAATCTGTTCTTAAGCTCCTCCAGTGATTATTTATTTCAGTTATTGTACTTTTTAATTCCAGAGTTTTTATTTTTTAAAAAAATAATTTTGTCCCTATACCGATGTTCTTTATTTGGTCAGACATCATTGTCATACTTTTTTTTTTGTTTTCTTTTAGCTCTTTAGACATAATTTCCTTCAGTTATTTGAGCACATTGTATTTATAATTGCTGATTTAAAGACTTTGTCTACTAAGTCCACAATCTGGGTACTTTCAAGGACATTCTCTTTTTTGTTTGTTTGTTTGGTTTGGTTTGATTCCTTTCCTGTGTATGTGATATATTTTCTTGTTTCCTTGCATTCCTCATGATTTTTGTTGAAAACTAGACATTTAGATAATATGTTATTTCAATTCTAGTATCGGATTCCTCTGTCCCCAAGGTTTGCTGTTGCTGGTGTGGTGTTGTTGCTGTTGTTTTCTTATTGGTGCTTATTTGTTTAGTAACTTTCCTGAACTAATTATAGATTCTGTGTTCTCTGCAATGTGTGGCCCCTGAGTTGAGTCTTCTGCTAGCTTTTTTTTTTTTCTTAAGTTCTTGTTTTTATTTTTAAATCTGGCTTCTTAGGGGTCATGCTTGGGATCAATATAATTTAAAGGTCAGGCAATAACTGGTCAGAGTTTCTTAAATGCCTTTCTTTTATATTTATACCCTTTGCCAAATGGATCTATATGAGAATGCAAACCTTCAAACTACAGTTTACAAGGCAGATTTAGCTTTCACTTCCTGTTTATTCAAACCCTCCAAGTCAGTCAGAGGGAGTGCCCAGTGACTTCTTTCCTAGATTTTTCCTGGGCTTTCTCACAGCTGTTTAGTCTCCAAGAAACATGTGGAAACTTTTCAAAATTCCTTATGATTTTCTAGTTCTGTTGGATTTTCTTTTTAAATTTCCAGCCAGCCTCTTGTTGGCCTCAACTGAAATCACAGCTTCAGGCAGCTGAGATGTTGCTGGGACTTGCCTTTGTTTTGGTAAGAACCTGGGGGTAGACTTCCTCTTTCCCACTTTCACTGAGCTGAGCTCTGGATCAAATCACATAGCCACCATGCTCTGAGAATAGAGATTTGCCAGGGAGCTGCAAGTTTGGATAAAACATTGGCAATATTGTGGGGATGGTGTTTTTAAAGAAGCTCTAAGTAGGTCATATCTCTCCATTGTCTGCTTTTGGCTATCACACCACTAATAACAATAGCCCCAAGTTAAACCTTCACAGACTTGCCTGCCCTAACATAACTGAAATTTAGTAGTTTCTCTTTGATAAATGATTTTCAGGTTGTTCTGTGGTGTTGGTGAATTGACAAGTGTATTGTTAAATGATTAGTTTTAGTTGTTTTGCCTGTATTTTTGTTGTTTTAGAGGGAGAGTAAGGTCACCAAGGTTTTCACTCCGTTATTCCAGAAATTGATGTCCTCATATAACTTATAAATATGATTTGGCATGTTATTTAATTAACCTATCATATGTCTTAAATTTACAGCAGATATATATAGTCTACCACACACACTCACAGCTAGATGCAGGGCCGGTATCTCAGGTCATGGCAACCACATTCTATGCCAGAAAACTGACACTTCCAGTGACGAGTGTCTAAAAACCTGTAACTTCAAAATCTGATACATTCACCCTTTATAAGAAATAATAATAAGAAGAAATCTCTCAGTGATAAGACAGAGGCAGAGGGAAAGTAAAAGGTGAGTTTCATGAACACTTGGTAATTGGGTCACCTATCCTCACCTTTCCTCCTAGAAAGTCCCATTTAACTATTGCTGTGTAACAAACTACATCCAACATAATGACATAAAACAACCACAATTTTCTTAATGTTAAAACTTCAGGCAGGGATCAGCTAGGATATACCATACAGCATAGGGTAGCTGGTGGCTTGTCTGGTACGGTGGTTCGGCAATGGCATTATTCAATGCTCAGTGCCTTTGTCGAATGACTAGAAGGCTGGGCTCTGCTCAATCACTGTCTTTCTATCCATCAAGTCTCAAGGTTTCTCCATATGGTCTCTCCTGCAGGGTAGTCAGACTTCTTAACTTCATAGATCCGAGGTCTCCAGAGGGCAAGACTAATGCTTTTAAAAGCTATGCCCAGAATGAGTTTAGTATCACTTTCACTGACTTTATAGTCAAAGCAGTCACAGACCAGCCCATGATGAAGGAGAGATAAAATGGAACTCACCTCTTTTTTTTTTAGTTTTTTTAAATTATGTTATGTTAATCACCATACATTACATCATCAGTTTTTGACGTAGTGTTCCATGATTCATTGTTTGTGCATAACACCCAGTGCTCCATGCAGAATGTGCCCTCTTTAATACCCAACACCAGGCTAACCCATCCTCCCACCTCCCTCCCCTCTAGAACCCTCAGTTTGTTTTTCAGAGTCCATAGTCTCTCATGTGGAACTCACCTCTTGAAGGGAAGAATTTGATGCCATCTTTAATCCGCCACATAGCCTGTCTCTGTTTGAAAATGAGATACAAAGAAGTTAGCAAATCCCTGGGCTTGAGAATGAACGCATCTCTGGGAATTTCTCATTTAAAGGGCTTCTGAGACATTCTTAATAAACCAGAGAATTCGGTTTCTGCAGTCAGACATTTTCTAGATTCATTGAGTGTGACAATGGCATTCCCTTTGGAGAATTACTAAAGCGTCAGCAACAGTAGGATGAAGCCTGCCCTTTTCAAAGATATAAGGGGACATAGCCACACAGCATTTGACGAGATTTCCAAAGATGATGTATCTTTTTAAGAATCCATCAGGTACACTCTTTGCTGTACCCATAACAGCAAGTGCATCATCCCTGACATACAGTATTGGTGTAAATGTTATTTTTCCTCCGCTGATGGACCACCTAACAGTACAATCTCCCCAGCTCAGCTCCTAGGATAACAAAGCCTTTAGGAGGAGGGTGACTTCACTTCCTTAATGCTCCTTTGCTGGATTTTCTTAATGTTCCATCTCTTTTCACACCCATCTGTACTGGACCTGGATGCTTGTCTTGATTAACTCACAAGTTTTGTCCATTACTTAACTCTCCACTCTTTCCTTTTCTAATCCTGGGGTATCTTACCATGAATATATTCACATATTTCTAATCTTAAAATGGAAAAGGGCTCTAATACTCCACTTCCACTGACCATCTCAAATGTAGTACATACTTTGAAATAAAAATAGAGGTCTATTTATTGATTGTCTTGTAGGGGGAAACAGATATCCACCTGACAGTATCCACTTTTTGATTCTTAATACAAAAGATCATGTCCCTTCTTGGACAGTAGCATTAATTTCCCAAAGGCTAGTTTTCTGTGTGGCAGGAGGGAGGTAGATCTCAGAAACACAAGAAGCAAATTCATCCCCACCCACCACTGAAACTTCCATGCTTCAAAAGTGACTAATCTTTTCAAGGAGATGATACTGGTAGCACTTGTAGTAGACTGGAAGCAAAAATATCACAAGTATAACATTAAATAGTAGATAGTGTTTAATATTGAACTTTTACTATGTTGAAGGCATTGTACTCTGTACTGAGTACGTAATAGAAGGCAAAATAAATATGCTTCCTAAAATCATGGAGTTGAAAATGTAATAAGAAGAAAAACAATGGCACACTAGAGACACTGATAAGAGGTCCGTGTGACTGAGGTAGAGAGAGCAGAGGGGAAAGTGCAATAAGGCCAGGCTCAAGAGGAAAGTATATGCCGAGCCATGCACAGCCTGTAGGCCATGGTAGGTATTTTGTTGTTATCATAAGTAAATTGGATATCCACATAAGAATGGCATAGTTATAGTTACATTTGAGGGCAAAAAAAAAAAAATCATTCTATCTGAAATGTAGAAGATGGATTTAATTGGTGCCAGATGGCTCTTGAGAAGACCAATTACAGATAATATTATTTTTCAAAGACATGTAATGGGTTAAAATCCATAGTAGTTGATGATTGCTTGAAAGTATGGAATATGATAAGGAGATAGAGATGTTAAAAACTGCTACAAGAAATTTAAAGTTGACTCAATTCACTTAAAATTACTTGATGCTAGATCAGATATAGTGGAGGTACAGAGAAAAGGAGAAAAAGTGTTAAGAGACTGCACAGTTTCTATCTTGAGCAAGAAAATAAATGGTGACCCCATTCTCTGAGACTGAGAACTCTGAATGGAATTTGACTTGAAAGGAAAGATCTCCTTTGGGTATGTTCTTTGTGACATTTGGAAGGAGACGCTAGTTGGACATATGTGGAAATAAAAAGAGCAGTTTTGACCTGAGGTGTAAACGTAACAGTCATTAGGTTATAAATGGTAACAGAAGCCATGGCCATAGTCAGGATGGCCTGAAAAATACATAGTGTGAACGTGAACAAGTAAAATGGAAACCTTCATTATTAAGTATTTTAACATGAGCTTATGAAAGGATAGAGAAGGACCACAGATAGTTAGAAAGCATGAGCTGTCAGAGGCAAAGGAGACAAAATGTTTCAAGAAAAATGTGGGCAATAGAGTGGCCAATAGTCTCTGCTCATAAGTCAAGACAAAGAAGACTGATTAAAAGCCCACTGGATTTAGTAGCATCAAGATAATTGGGAAACTAACAAGAACAGTTTCTAAGGAGTGGTGTAAATAGAAGCCAGATTGGGGTGACTTGAGAAAATAATAGGAAGCAAAGAAATGGAGACTGCCTGTGTAACAATGATTTTTAAGGCAATTGGCTATGAGAGTGAGGAGAAATGCAAGGTGGTAGTTGGAGAGAATTGTTGCATTTAAAACAACAGTGTCTTAAGTATGAACATGTTCAATAGTTGATGGGATGGATTTATTGGAAGGCAGAAATTCCATAGAAAGGTGAAACATAAATAATTTATAGTGTAAGGATCCTAGGAAGATGGAGATGGGATGCTAATCACAGGAAGAAGCACATCCTCTACAATGTAGAAAGAGATAATGGAAAACATGGTTTAATCTACAGAAGTAAGAGCAAAAGTTTGAATAAATTCCAAGTGAGTTCAGTTTTCTCTGAAGTAGGTGGCCAGATATAAGTGGAGTTTATGTCTAAAATATTTGTGACGTTGCAACATGACTGTAGCTAACACTGCTGTATGATATATAGGGAAGTTGTTCAGAGAATAAATCCTAAGAGTTCTCATCACAAGGAGAAATTTTTTCTTTATTTTTTCTTCTTTGTTTTCTTTTTATCATTCCTATATGAGAAGACGGATGTTAGCTGAACCTATTGTGATAATCACTTCACAATATATGTAAATCAAACCATTATACTGTGTGCCTTCAAGTTTTATGATGATGGGTATCAATTATTTCTCAATAAAACTGGAAAAACAAATTCATGAGGGAAAGCAAATAAACCCAATTCATGTTGAAGAGTTCTTGGACATTGCAGATTTTCTTTCTTTATTTTTTTTGAAGATTTTATTTATTTATTTAGAGAGAGAGAAAAAGAGAGTGTGTGAGCAGGGGGAAGGGTAGAGGGAGAGAGAGAGAATATCAAGTAGACTCTGAGCTGAGTGCAGTGCCTGATGCAGGGCTTGATCTCCAGACCTTGAGATTATGACATGAGCCAAAATCAAGAATCAGCTATTAACCGACTGAGCCACCCAGGAGCCCCGGACATTGCAGATTTTCTATTGAAGTTGCTGGTTATGACTTTACAATAATATCAATAAATCATGGTTTGTGAATTTACCCAGTATAATTTGCACACTTGGGTGCAAAGTAGAGAAAAAATATTGTTGGGTTCATCTTGAGCAGGGGTTTTGCCAGATAGGAATGACAAAACTCACAAGAAGTCAAGAGAATTGATGGTATTGGCAAAAATGTTATTACAACTTTGAGCTGTGGAACCTAAACTAAGTAAATGTTGAAGTTATACTACAAAGCAGTAGTAATCTAAACAGTATGGCACTGGCATAAAAACAGACACAAGATGAATAGAACAGACTAGAAAACCCAGAAATGAACACACAACTGTATGGTCAATTAATCTTTGGCAAAGGAGGAATGAGTATCCAATGGGAAAAGGATGGTCTCTTCAACAAATGGTGTTGGTAAAAATGGTCAGCTACATGCAAAAGAATGAAACTGGACCACTTTCTTATACCATACACAAAAATAAACTCAAAAGGGATTAAAGACCTAAATGTAAGACCTGAAGCCATAAAAAATCCTAGAAGGAAAGCACAAGCAGTAATGTCTCTGACATTGGCCATAATGTTTTTCTGGATAGGTCTCCTGAGGCAAGGGAAACAAAAGGAAAAATAAACTATTGGGACTACACCAAAATAAAAAAGCTTCTGAACAGTGAAGAAAATAATCAACAAAACTAAAAGGCAACCTACAGAATGGGAGAAGATATTTGCAAATGACATATCTGATAAAAGGTTAGTATCCAAAATATGTAAAGGACTTATAAAACTCAACAGCTAAAAAATGAATAATCCAATTAAAAATAGGCAGAAGACATGAACAGATATTTCTTTAAAGAACATCCAGATGGCCAACAAACATAAAAAGATGCTCAACATCACTCATCATCAGGGAAATGCAAATCAAAACTACTATGATATATCACCTCACACCTGTCAGGATGGCTAAAATCAAAAACATGAGAAACAACAGGTATTGGGGAGGATGTGGAGAAAAAGGAACACTCCTACACTGTTGGTGGGAATGTACACTGGGATAGCCACTGTGGAAAACAGTATGGAGTTTCCTCAAAAAGTTAAAAATAGAACTACCTTACAATCCAGCAATCACATTTCTGGGTAAATTTACCCAAAAATCACAAAAACACTAATTCAAAGGGATACATGTACCCCTATGTTTATAACAGCATTATATACAATGGCCAAAATATAGAAGCAGCCAAATGTCCACTAATAGAGGAATGGATAAAGATGTTTTTTATATATACACGCACACAGACACACACAACGAAATATTATTCAGTCATAAAAAGAATGGAATCTTGCCATTTGCAATGACATGGATGGAGCTAGAGAGTATAATGCTAAGCAAAGTCAGTCAGTCAGAGAAAGACAAATACCATAGGACTTCACTCATATGTTAAATTTGAGAAACAAAACCAATGAGTAAAGGGGGAAAAAAGAAAGAGAGAGACAAACCAAGAAACAAACTCTTAACCACAGAGAACTGATAGTTAATAGAGGGGAGTTGGACAGGGGGATGAGTTAAATAGGTGATGGGGATTGAGGAGTGTGCTTGTCATGATGAGCACCAAGTGGTGCATGGAGTTGTTGAATCACTATATTGTACACCAGAAACTAACATAACACTGCATGTTAAATCTACTGGAATTAAAGTTAAAAAAATAAAATAACAGAAAAAGAAAGATGGGAGTGATGAAATAGAGAGTTTAGAATTTAAAAAGAGTAATAAACTGGATTCCCTGATGACTTTTACAAAAAAAGAATAGCTTAGTAAGAGAAAAGATTTTGATCAAAGAGCACAAACCTTGATTCAGTGATTTGTAAAGATTGTGCTTGTCTATTTCCTGTTTGACTACTTACAAATTTTGGGATGGAGGGCAGATGAATTGTATGGAACCCTGGGGAAGGGCCACGTGTGTGGGGATTTGGTGTTTGGGGTTTATGAGACCTGGTTTCTTTCATATACTGTAATCCTCATAAAGGAAATAAGAAAGGAGAGAAGATCACCTCATGATCCTTACCCATAAGTAAAAACATCAGAATCATGAGGGCCCTTTTCCAAACTCCGCAAATCCCACACATACCAGATTGCCTCCCCCCCCCCGCCACCAAGCTTCAAGTATAAATGGCTTACTTCCAGAACTTCTTGCTCCAAATTCCCCACTGAGAGTCACTGTTTTAATTGAATTACTGTTGCTGAGAATGGTATGTTTTATCCCTCAGTGATGTTGAGGAGGAAAGAAAAGGTTAAGAACTCCAACACTACACCAAACTGCTAAAGATTGAATAAACTCAGAAGTGCATCTTTTTAGACACATTCTCCCACCCTTGTAACTCTGTATCCTCCACACATAATATAATGCTTTGCATATAATAAATGCTCAACACACAGGTCTTGAATTACATTCCAGATTATATGGAATTATAATCCAATTATAATTGGCTTAACTGCCAGCTCTGTTGTATAATCTGAATGTAATTACATTATACAACAGAGCTGACAATTAAAATCTCTTTCCTTTCCAGCTTCCACACTTTGTTTTTCTAATATTAAAATTAAAAAAAAAACACATAATGGACATGATGGACATGGAAAAACATAATTCTGAGTCCTTCTAGCAACACTTCACTCTTCTTCTACCCCCTGCCATTTCTCTCTCCTTCAGCAACTCTGAGTCATTATCCTGGCCTCTAGACATCCCAATTAGGACCAGTTGCCCAAATCAAACTTTCAAGAGCTTGGCTTCAGCCTCCGGGTTACATCTTTCTCCCCTTTCTTGCTTCTAGAAAAATTCTGATTCCCTCAAGCATCTGTTTTTTTCCCAGCAGTGGTGAAACTCTGATTAACCTAAATTATACTAGGTTGGAATTCCTAATAGCTTTTATAAAACTCTTTCGGAGATATTTTCATTTTTAAAAAAAGGAAGTATAGAAAGAAGGAATGAAGGAAAGAAAGAATGAAGGGACGGAGAGAGGGAGGGAGGAAGGAAGGGGAAAAATGAGGGAGGAAGGAAATGAAATAACAGTATGAGCCTGAAATCTTATAGAACCAATAGAGATGGAGTATTTGAAATATTGGAAAGGATAAACTGAAGATTAGATCTCATAATGAGATCCACAGCTGCAACAAATATGGTTGAAGTAACAGTCTCAAGGACATGCAGAGGCAAAACTATATCCCGATTTCCCCAGCTTTCCTTTGCTTTGTCACATAACTAGATTGGGGATTGCTAGGTGGACTGGCCATGCTTTATTCATCCTATCACCATCCCTATCACAGGACCCAGGACATAGTAGTTAATAAGTAAATGCTTAACCAAAAAAAAAAAAGTGAAGTTTATCAATCCCAGAGGGGTTTAATATGGGAAGTTTCCAAAATTTAGACTGTATATGTACCTCAAACTTTACAGGAAGTTTCCAGCTTCAAATAACAAGCTTCAGAGTTTTTATAAATAAAATTTATGGAGCTTAGGTCTACCCTGTGAGGAATATACTATTATTTTCTCCATTCTATTTTTAGGGAAAGTGGGGCACAGAGTGATTAAGTAACTTGCCCCAAGTTCACAGACAGCAAATGGTGAGACAAAGATTTGAATCTTGGGGTTTTGACTTCTGAAGAGTTTAGTATGTCTTTTCGGTTTTTTTTTTAAGATTTTTATTTATTTCTGTGAGAGAGAGGTAGCGACAGAGATAGTGGGAGAGTACGTGAGCAGGGAGGAGAGGGAGAAGCAGGCTCCCCACTGAGCAGGGAGCTCGATGCAGAACTCGATCCCAGGGTCCAAGAATTGAGCCCCACACCGGGCTCTCTGCTAAGGGGGAAGCCTGCTTCTCCCTCTCCTACTCCCCCTGCTTGTGTTCCCTCTCTCGCTGTGTCTCTCTCTGTCAAATAAATAAAATGTTATAAAATCTTATAAAATAAAATAAAATAAAATATGTTCTGTGGACTTCAGTCCACACATGGCTAAGTATATCTGGCTAAGTACCTTGTTTGATATAATAAGTATCATACATATATTTGTATGACATACATACATATGTATATATAACATATATTTGAAACAAAACTTTAGCCCAATTCCTCAGTTATTGGTAGAAAGGGGAAGAAGCATGGTAGAGATCATCAGCTAAAACAAACCAGTGCTGAATGAGCATTAGGATTTCTTCATCATCATCACTGACATTTAAATGTGGCAAGATTTGGCCAAAACTACATATATTGTCTTATTGAATCCTTGCAACAAAACTCTGATATAAACATTTTTATAATATTCTTATTCTACAGATAAAAAACCTGAGACAGAGATTACATAACTTGTCCGAGGTCACATTGCTGGTAACTGGCAGATCCAACCTCAAGAAGTCTGATACCAAAGTATGTATTCTTAACTAATAAAGTACACCATTTCCCTGGAAAAATCCCTAGATAATTTTAATAGCCCTTACAAAATACATAAATGTACCAGAGTGTTCTGAGGAGAGTTCCGATTTCTATGTCAGAATGTGCCAGCCTAAGTCACCTGAATAAAGACTTGCTTTTTTGCCATTAATGCTTAAGTGCAGAAGGATTTAGGCTTATCATAAGTTGATATGTTTTCATCAGTGAAAAATTCGTCACTGTAGAATCCTCAGGTCCATGAAATAAGGAGAGGAGCATGGTACTAGCAGTAATGCTGTAAACATATGTCAGTACTCCACAGCATTCAGTGAAGTAATGATCCCTAAGAAGACAAGCGATACTGAAGAGGGAAAGGTGGTGAGCAGAAGACTTAACTCATGACCCCATAATCCTAGCTCTGTGCCTGTACATGTATGGAAAAAAAAAGGGGGGGGTAAGAAAAAGATACACTGTGATTGATGATTAAGGGAGAAAGACTATCTTAAACATCCTCAAGCCTTGCATTTTCTCTATCTGCCTTCTTTCCATGCCCAGGAGAATCATTTTGATGTTCCCCATCTTCAAACCCAATGAATCACACAGACAAGGTAAATAATCGAATATTCTGTTGGCAGCCAGCAAAGGACGATCTGTTGGGAGGCTGAATTTCCCAAGATCCTGTGTAGAATAAATCTCATGGAAATGTTTCATTGATCATATTAAGTGCCAGTCAAAAATAATAAGGTATTTCATTGGTAGTAGCTGCCTGTGACCATCCAAACTGACGCTTTTTAATTTGTTTCTTCTACAGAGGCTCCAGAGTCTCATAAAGGTAGCATCAAAAATTCTGCAGAGGCTCTAGAGTTTGATCTCAACTTGTAGCGATATTGTAATTACTGAATGTGGGGGAGAGCAACATATGAATATTAAAAAGAAAAAGGATGATGAAGGCTGCAAGAATTTTATGAAGTTATTATAATAGTTCTATCTGGTTGCCCATATTCCAGTATTCGAGTAGAACTAAAGAGATTCTCAGGATCCTGAAGATTTTACCAGCTTTTCTTTAGACGACTTAACATTTTGATGAAGCCTCCTGTGTGATAGTATCAGTCATAACTATTTATGATTCCTGCAGTACAGCAGTGAAAGAGGCACAGTTCTAGCTGCTACACGCTAGATCATCTGACTATAAATGTGCTGTGTTACTGTAAGAAATCGCTGCGGAGACTACCTCTTCACCAAACCCATTCACTCTACTTCCTGCTCCAGCAGCAAGCCTTCCTTCCTCAGCTTGTCCTGAACTTCAGTGTGGCCGAGTGACTGACTGACTTCTAACCAAAGCTGTATTTAGTTTATGTGTGGTGGTTTCCTTTTCTGCTGCTATTACTGAAATTTGATTCAAAGTTTTTTTTTAATCAGAAAATGAGTTATTACTTTTATCAAAATATGTAGATAGTTATGTGTGTATATATATATGTTCATTATCAAAATTTTATCTATGAAAAAATGTTAAGAAGAATGTAAAAAAAAAAAATCCTGGGAAATAACTACTGCCAATACATGAGAACATATTTCCAGACATCTCTCTGTGCAGAGAGAGAGACAGACAGACAAAGAGAGGCTCTTTTACACTTGCCACCTCTGATTTCTCCATCACAATGTCACCCCCACAGTGCCAACTAGGAGGCTCGAACACTGTTCTAAGGAAGGGAGCCTGATCGATTTGGCAATGTTTCCAAATCTTTCAGCTTTTGTTGGTGGTGGTGGTGATGGTGGTGGTATTTACCTTTTAATGTGTGCTGTTTCCTCTTTCTTCTTTTATCAATTTCCTATTATAGTAGAGGAAGATTTAGCATTTTTATTCCATCTTTCTCTCAATCTTGCTCCTCTTATCCTAACATTTATACCACAATTTCCAGCTAAATCTCAATTCAGTTTTTAACTTATGACCCTAAAATGTTATTTACTACTAACTCAACCAATGCATTATGATTATGCTTTGTTTCTTATATTTTTATTACCTTTTGGGGAGTGAATAATTCTCCAACATTTTCCACTATTTATCATGTATCATATATAATAGACTATATATATAACATATTACAAGATTTCTTCCAACACATCTCTAATGTTCTCTCAAAATTATTTCTATGTGATAAAATGTGTCAGATAATCTAGCTATTTTTTTCTTTAGCCAGCTTGACTCCACACACTCCTCCCCCCCATATACACACTACACCACGGTAACCTGTTAATCAAGCAAGGATGTTTATTAAATCTCCTGCTGTAAGAACACCACCATAAGGAAGAACACTACATTGGCAGTGTCACAATGATATTTTAGGCAAGAAAACTTAGGGGAGAATATTTCTAGGGCTTTGGAATTTCAGCTCAAATGGTTTAAGATTGGGAATTTACTTAGATTAGGTGATGTTAGTGAAAAAATAGGTCAGAACAGGGAGACAATGTTTTTGGAGTGAGTCTTGACATTTGAGTTCTCAAAAAAGAAAAAAAAGAAAAGAAACAAGGGAGGAAGGAAGGAAAGAAAGAAAGAAGGAAGGAAGGAAGGGAAAGAGGGAAGGAGAAAAGATAAGAAAGAAATGAAACTTCTATGCATTTTTTCCTCAGGAATTTGCTAGAGGATGTGCTCTACCAGAATGATGTAAAAGGAAGCCCCAGGAAACATTAGGATCCAATACCAGACAATAACAAAAAGAAGCCCCAGAATGTCCACCACACTGCAAGCTCAGAGAACTGTCAACCAGACAGGAGAAAGAGGAAGGAGGGCTCTAGGAGGGCAGTCTAAAGAAATAAAGGAAAAAGGGGAGAAAGACAAAAAGAAAGGAGAGAAGGAAGAGAGTAAGGGACAGAGGATGGGAGAGGGGAGGGAGGGAGGAAATATTGAGGCAATCTATGTCCATCCAGCTTAATTACCAAGACTAAGAACTGAGACCCCTATCTGTCCAAATAACTTTGTCCAGGAAGATAATGCAAAACAAAACAAAGCAAACCCTAATAAATAATGTCACTGTTTACTTCTGGAAATTCCTGGAAACCAATTTGTCTATGCAAATACTTTTTTTCATCTGGGCAAATAGCTCTTCAATCAAAAAAAAAAAAATAGAGAAAGAGAGAACCACTAATTTATCAAACATTTATCATTCTGGTGGAGCACATCCTCTAGCAAACTCCTGAGGAAAAAAATACAGAGAAGTTTATTTCCCTTCTTATCTTTTCTCCTTCCCTCCCTCTTTTCTTTCTTTCCTTCCTTGTTTCTTTTCTTTTCTGGTTTTTTTTTTTTTTTTTTGAAATTAAATGCCAAAAAAATGTGTATTATTCCGTGTTTATGTTTGATTGTTATGTGGGCTAGATATATAATTCTAGAGTGAAACTATATCCTTCAGAATTTTCAAGTCAGTGTTCTATTGTCCTCTAGTTTCCAGTCTTGCTTTTGAAAATTCCAGTGCCCTTTGGCTTATCTCTTCATAATGATGAGCTCTAGATAGGCCTCTTTTCAATCAGTAATCTGTAATCTGGGCAATTAGTTAATCTTGTAGACCCTGATCTTTCAGTTCTTGGAAATATTCCTTAATTAATTCTTTATAATTTTCTCCATTTTCCCTGTTCATTATTTTTGGAACACTCACTTACCTGATGTGTATTTTTTATGAATTATCCCTAATTCTTACCCTTTCTTCTCTTATTTTCCATTTCTTGCCTCTTGATTGTTTTCTCAGAGGTTTTGTTGTTGTTGTTGTTTGTTTTTTAACAAATGCTTCCTAGCTTCCAAATAATGGTTGGCATCACTATTATTCTGTTATAGATTAATAATCTTTGTAGATTATTTTCTCTTTCTCTTTGTAGATTAATAATCTTATTACTTTATTGAAATTTTAGTAGAAGTTCAAGGAAAGGAGATATAATAGGTTTTCTTTTCTTTTTTGTTTTAAAGATTTTATTTATTTATTTGACAGAGAGAGACAGCGAGAGCAGGAACACAAGCAGGGGGAGTGGGAGAGGGAGAAGCGGGCTTCCTGCCGAGCAGGGACCCCGATGTGGGACTCGATCCCAGGACCCTGGGATCATGACCTGAGCCGAAGGCAGACGCTTAACAACTGAGCCACCCAGGCGCCCAGGAGATATAATAGGTTTTCAATTTGACATGCATAACCAGAAGTCTAGTTAGTACAAAATTTTATGTGTTTTTGTTTTTTCTCTATTTTTTTAAAAGTTTAGTTTATGATGTAATAAGGTCAAAATTTGCCTATTTTACTGATTTTTAAAATAAGTAAATTTGAGTCTCTCTCCATTTTATTTTTTTTATTTTTCTAATACATAATTTATATTAATTACTGAATTTCAGCCCCTTGCTTTCCCTAGAAATATAAAAATAAATTAATCCAACATTTAGAATAGATTCACTAGTTTTCCATTTATTCTTGTTTATTAGTGACATATTTAGGACCTTAACAGCTCAGCTGAGCATAGTGCTAGTAATTCACCATAAATCTGTATATATAGTATCCTCATTATAACTATTTTGTAAAGAGTTTGCAATTGAAGAGTGTTCCTCTCTGACCAGAGATTTAATTAGGACAGTGTTTTTAATTTTCAACTCTGGAAAATTTTCTTTCTTTCTTTTGACATTTCATGTTAACTAATGTTTTGATGATATTGTGTTGCAAAAATGTGTTTTGCATAATTTCTGCTTCTTAAAATTTAATGAGGTCTTTTTCTTGATCTCATAAGTCAGTGAATAATATTGGTTAGTTGACCCAATTTCTTGCCACTTCCCTTACCAATTCCAGCTGTGCGGGTCCAGAAGACGCTTTTCCAGAATGGTAGTCTGTTATGTTTCCTGCTAAGGGTTTTCCTTTCCTGAAACAAAGAAAATCTATCTCCTCCCCAACTCCTTTTTTATTTTATTTATTTATTTATTTATTTATTTATTTATTTATTTATTTATTTATTTATTTATTTTTGCTTCGAATGTAGATGATACGCCAATAGCAAGAGCAACCATATTACAACCTGAAAGAAAGGCTAAGAAAATCACAGAAGAAATCTATTGTGAAATCTTGAGATTTGAACCAGCATCAGTTACTTTTTTCATCTAGACTTCTTATTATGTGAGAAAAAAGAAAAAACAAAAGACAAAAGCAACAAGAAAACCTTTGAGCCTGTATAGGCATATTTTAAGTTACTCGAAATAATTGTATACTAACGTATGATGAGTCTTGATGAAGTGTTCCATTGGCACTTTTTTTAAAGAGTTATTATCTGAAGTATTCAAAATGTTAACAGAATATTTTTTTCATCCTTTTGGTTTTAATCTTTACCTCAATTTTACTTTGGTTTATGTGTTAACTAGATAGTAGAAAATTCAAAAGGAACAGAGCAGACGCCATGAAAAGTAGACCTCTTTCTAACTGTGTCTCCAGCCATGCATTGCACTGTAACAGTTTCTAATTAATATAGAAATATTCCTAACTGCATAAGAAAATGCATTATACATATAATTTTTACAGAAATGTTATCAAAATACACACATTGTTCTTTACCTTGCCTGTCACTTGATTTTCTTTCCAGATGAAAATCTATTTCATTGTTTTTCATAGCTACATACTCTTCTATTATATACGTCCATTACATTTCAACCAAAGCCCTATTAAGAGTATGTATGCTTTGTAGCTAGCATATAACTGGAGCTTGATTTTTGACTGTAGAGAGCAAACTAGACTTACAGTTTGAGTTTTGTTTTTGGCTCAAAGTAACAGGAATCTCTGGCTTTAAACATATGAACTTCCTTATCTCACGTATTTGGGAACTTAGGTGGGATAATCAGGGCTCAATTATGTCATCAAGGACCCATGACCTTTCAATCTCCCCACTATTCCATCTTAGCAGTGATTTCATCCTAAATCTTATTCTCCTTATAGTTTTAAGATGACCTATAGCAAGACTATAATTTCTTCCCTTCAGTGGGATAGGCCCAACTTAGACCATGTGCTCATGGGTGAACTAATAACAGCCTAGAGGGCAATTCTGTGCACCTGTTGGTTTAAATTATTCAGGATTATCCTGAGGCGTGGGAGGATAAAGTGAATATTTTTAAAATAACTGGGTTCTGTTAGGAAAGAGAGAGTAATAAGTATTAGAAATGCAACCAGATGTCTATTATATTTTTTCAATTTAAAATACTTTGGCCTTAAACAGAGAAGTATGGGGGTATCTGGGTGGCTCATTCAGTTAAGCGTTGGACTCTTGATTTCGGCTCAGGTCATGATCTCACGGTTGTGAGATCAACACCCATGTTGGGCTCTGCACTGAACGTGGAGCCTGCTTGAAATTCTCTCTCTCCCTCTGCCTCTCTCTCTTTCTCTTTCTCTCAAAAAAAAAAAAAAGAAAAAAGAAAGAAAGAATAGAAAACTGTATTAGTTCACATGGTTGACCTTAAAAAAACAAAAGAGCCAGCTGTTTTACCAGCAAAATGAGTTTATTCAGGAGTAACAGAGAATTGCAACTGGGGACAAGCCAACTATGACAAACCATAGGCAGGTCTGGAGAACAGAGGAGAGGATCTTGCTTTTATGGAGGAAAGGGTAAAGCTGGGAGGGGATGTTTCAAAGAGTTCGGGTGGTGGCTTCTCATTGGCTGAGTGTGGCAATTTCTCATTGGCTGGGCTGGCTGTAGATCCATTTTTAATGAGGTTTTCTTTATTTTCACAACACTAATTCTCATTGCTTTCGTTTCTATCTCACTTTTTTGTTTTTATGCTTCTTATTCTTAGTGCTCTACCATTTAATTAATGAACTATATTGTCATTTTTTTCTATAAATTTGAAAGGCATATCTTTTTACTATTTTTCTTACTAGTTTCTTTCAAATAAAACATTAATTTATATAGTTCTAATTATCAATAGCAATAATCAAAGAATATCTGACACTTCATTATATAAATGTCATATAAAGAATCTGTATTATATAAAGAAATTAGCAGGCTTTTACTTTTTCTCATGCTACTAACTTTCTAATTTTTTCCCACAAAGTGGGACTTTAGTCACTATTATTGATTATCTATATTGCATATGTTATATGTGAAGAACTATTATTTTTATATTTGCTTTCGTTATTGCTGAACAATTTTAAAAAATGATTTATGATTAATGCTATGTTGAACTAGTTTTGGTTCCTTTTATGTCACGGACTTTCCATTCATAAGTTTTTGTTTGACTGATCACGTGTTCAGTAAAAGTCTATCTGAAACTTGTTTTTCTAGAAGAGTAGCTGGTTCAGCAAAACAACTTAACATCAGTTTGGTTCATTTTTTTTCTCTCCCTAGCAGAAGCTTGTACAATAGGTATATTTGCCCGGGATCTTGAATCATTAGTCAAAGGTTCGAAGAAGCAAGGACTGTGAGGAACACTTTGTGTTTCCAGAGGCCAGAGAACCAGAGAACTGAGAGTAATGCTCATGGCTGGAAGCAGCTATGGGACAAGCTGATGGGCCCCATGTTGCACCCCCAACCTGTTTCCTGCCTGCTTCATAATCCCAGCTTGTCAGCATTCCCGGTGATTCTGTGAGTGACCTGATATCTTACTAATTTTATATTTTGCTTAAATCATTCCTAGTTGGTGTCTGATGTTTAAAACCAAAGCTTCCTAAACTGCTCGGCACTGATGGGACTAAGCTTCCAACCCTGTGCTGTTTTTCCGTTTGCTTTGGCCTCTTGGTGAACCACAATTTTCACATGCTGCTCTTCTGCACTGGAAAATGAGTATCTAACACTTTCCCCAGTGGTCTGATAGCCAGTCCTCAACCCTGGCCCTAGGCTCTTTAAATCAAGAAGTTTTAGAGGGATTTTTTTTCCCAAGGATTGCTCTGCATGTTTCCTATGGACATTTATTTTTATGCAGAGAGGTTGCTGGAAGCCAACCTTCATTGAACTACCTCAATTTCTCCCCATCAGCACTCTAGTGTAGAAATTTCTCAGAGATTCTGACATCTCAGCAGAATCCTTCAGTGGTTACCAACACTCACGTCAGTTTTTTTCCCTCTATATTTTTATTCCATTGACTGTTTTGTTGATGATCCAGATTGTGGACACTTCATCTTACTGTATCATCAGATTTTACTTATCAGTCAGTTAGTTGTTACATGAAGTAATGAGTAAAATAACGGTATGTTCCAGTTACATCAATACCAAGCCTATAGAGGCTTGTACATCGTTTTAGACTGGGACACCTTCTGACGATGAACTCAAACTGCCTTTGTACTTGTTGATGAAAAAAAGTATAAAGGGGTGATGTACATGTTGAAATAAAACCTGAACCCTGGTTTTAATCGTTAGATTTCAAGATGATACACATTATAATCCTTGAAAATCTGAACCACTGCTTTCTGTAGTTTGATGATTCTAACCAATGAATGTATTGTGACTTGCACAATGCTTTCCTCTTTGCTCGGAATTTTATCTCACTTGCCTTCACTCTGCCCCCAGGAAATCTCTCAACCCCAAGATTCACCCTGCTCCCCATATTCTACCCTAAGAACTTTTTAGCCTAGCCAATAAGCAATGAAACTCATACCCTCATTCTCCTCAACAAAATGTCACTTTAGACTGTCTGTGTGGTATTTTCCCTTGCTGCAGTCTCCTGGGACTCTGCTGATTCATATCATCACAGGTTTCTTTATGGATCGAGAAGGCTTTCCATTCTCCCCACACAGATACACAATATTTGGGAGTTAGAAAATAATCTCTCTGTTACTTCGGATCATTTTCATTAATTCAAGATTTAAATTCTCATTTTAATATAAACTCAATGCTTCCTTTTAGTATTAATTTTCTCAGTTTGCTTAAGCCCCTGACTGACTCATAACCAGGCACCACATGCTCTCAAAATTATTCTCTTTGATTCCTTACTGAACTTATTTCTGTCATTACTAACAAACACGAAGCTCTCTATTTTTATGGCAAATTTTTTTGCTAATAAATTTCAAGAGTTTCACTTGTATGTCAACCTAGGAAAGAAAGACAGGAAGCAAAACCAAGCAGGATAAAAATAAAGGAGGAAAACTGAAAGTCAATATTTCTGTAATCCTAGATGCAAATCCTTTCTTAAATTTTAACAAATTGGCTTCATAGCTTGGTAATTCAGGTAGCATATATATGAGAGTACCAAAAAAATTCCTCTCAAAGATTTTCTCCACAGATCCTGTTAATTAAACAAAATGTATAAATGATTCAGTTTTGTATTTTAAAAAAAATATGTTCTTAGGCAATGCTTTTCTTATGTTCTTTATTCCATAGTTCATCATTCTCCTAAGCAATTTACATAATTCCTCAGAATGTGTTTTAGGGAATTTTTTAGTGTCTAGTGTCTTATTTATAATAACAGACAATTTGTAAGATAAATAATTTGTAAGATGCCCCCTGTTTACCTAACAAGGCCAGACACAGATCCTCCAAATTCCTATTCTCGGCCTTCTAAAGGGTTACCTGAACTACTTGTTCCCACTGATCAGTCAGAACAAAATGCTTGTGAACCATTTTGATTAAATGCTCTTCTTCTCCTAAGCCCCTGAAATTTGGCTCCCACTCAGCCTGACCCAGCATACAACCCCTCCTGAAGGACCCTCCCAGAAAATAGGCTGGCCTAGGATAAAACATCTGCTGATCTAGGATCCTCATCATGCCACTCTCCTCCCATTATTTTTAGCTTTGTTTACTCTTCTCTCTAAAATTCTTGGGGCACCCAGGTGGCTAAGTTGGTTGAGCATCCAACTCCTGGTTTTGGCTCAGGTCATGATCTCGGGGTCATGATTTCAGGGTCGCGAGATGGAGCCCAGAGTCTGGCTCCATGCTTAGCAGGGAGTCTGCTTGAGATTCTTTCCCCTGCTTGCTCTCTCTCTAAAATAAATAAATAAACCTTTAAAAGAAAATTCTTTTGCCTAGTCCTTGAGGTGCTAGTTGATCTTATGCCACAGCGTTCTTCCTATTGCAATAATCCCTTTCCCCTGTAGCAGTGTCTCCCCCAACACTTTCCCTCTTGGAACATTCTTTCTGAATGAAGTCTCTCCTTAGTAAGTCTGTATTTTTTTTTTTAATTTGACAACATGTACTGTGAAACTCCTCTATAACAAGAATTAAAATTTAATGGAACCAGCTCTGTTCCCCTGACCCCTCTTTTCTAACAGAGCAGTGGGCGTGGCTAGGAAGGAAGTGAGGCTAGAAATGTAGGGCCAGGTGGAGAAAAGGTGAAAACTCTAGTTTACAAACCAAGAGGTAAAGATTGGGTCTGAACATTTCCAGATTTTCCCCTTCCCCTTATCAATGAAGTGTGTACCAGCTGACCTAGAGATTCCTCAAATTCTTATAATCCTGGGAATTGATCTCCGGTAAGTCCCAGGGACCCAGAACTGACTCCAGCAATATTTAGAGTGGAGCAGACAAGAGCCACGGGATGGCGCCAAACACTACCTGGACAAGGACAGATTGGCGAATAGGGATGGCTCCTGGTACTGCAGCTTTTTAGCTATAACTGCCTCAGACATTTCATTAACTTCCCAATGATGCTAATCCGCATTTTAATTGTTGGCCTTCACTAATCATGTTATGGCCTTTATAAATTATATTTATGAGGTACCTTTTTAATGGAAAATTCAAATAAACATAAATAGGATATCTATTCTCAAAGTGTTTAATATTAGTTGGAGATCAAGGTATGAACCCATGAAAAATAGCTGTGGAGTAACAGGGTAAAATCATGTATTTAGGGCCCCCTAATTGAAATTTGGCTCACAAAGCTGAAGGGGAAAAGAAGTTATTTAAAAATGGGATACAATGCCTTTTTTTTCTCCCTGCTAGAAGTTGAGACTAATACTCCTTTGGGAGCTCCTCTCCTAGGAAAATCATTTGGATATTTTTAGTCATGCAAATGTGAGGCAGAGAGTACAGCGATGCATGCCTGAGAAGCTGTGGCTCACGGAGCTGAATTGCTGGGAAGAATAACAATATAAAGGGTTGCCTTGGTTGTGGCGAAGGCTGTACGTTTAGATGAGTTGTTTCGTGAAAACAACTTTTCTCGAACATTTTAACAGATCTGCTCTGAGAAATATATTTTACATTCTACGTGTGATCCAGTACTAAACACACAGCTTTTTCACAAAATAATTTCAGTTATTGCACAGATATCTTTGAGAATTTCTATTGCTATTTTGTGCTTTGTTTTAATGCCTATAGTAACTATTATATTGACTTAAAGCATACCACTGGGTGGTGAAGGACCAACCCAAAACAGACTACTCACCAAAGGATTGTTTTGGCAAAAAATTTGCCAAAGGGTTACTTGCAGAGGATTATTTTGAGTTGAAAGCAGTTAAGAAACTTCAAACACAGGAGGAGCTCTTTTTTCCTTCCCCTTTCTGCCTAAAAGCAGGGCATAATTTTTTTTTTTTTTTTTGTAAAGGAAATTTACATTTGTAAAGGAAATTTCCATACAACTCATCATCTGAGACTGCATAACAAACCTTACCAATCAACTCTTATTTACCTTATTTACCATACATTTCATGTAATTTTCCTACAATTTACCCCATTCCAGAAGCCCAGACACCTCTTTTCTTTTGTCTAGTCTCTTCTCCATACATTATCACCCTTTCTTAAAATGATATATAAATCCCAGGATTAACTACTTCTTTAGGGTTTTCAATTATTTTCTGTGAAGACTCCTGTGTGCATAAGAAATAAACTTTTCCGGGTGCCTGGGTAGCTCAGTTGGTTAAGCAACTGCCTTCAGCTCAGGTCATGATCTCGGAATCCTGGGATGGAGTCCCATATCAGGCTCCCGGCTCAGCGGGGAGCCTGCTTCTCCCTCTGGCCCTCTCCCCTCTCATGCTGTTTCTCTCTCTTTCAAATAAATAAATAAAATCTTTTAAAAAAAATAAATAAATAAACTTTTCCTTCTATTAATCTGTCTTTTGTCAGTTTAATTCACAGGCCTCAGTTACTCAACCTAAGAGGGTAGGGGAAAAAATTGTTTTCTTTCCCTACAGTTGTAATCTATAATCTTAAAACAACCGCTTTAGAAGAAATGTTTCATTTCCAAGTATAGATTTAGAGTACAACTTATTTCTCATCCTTGTTTGGAGATGCATTTTTGTTCAAGGAGTTTCTCATGGGAGATCTAGAAATGACTCAGAGATTGCAGGAAGGACATGCAGGCAAAATCTTCACCCTGCACTTCTTGTCCCACCATAGAGTACCCATTTTATGACATTCAACTTGGAATGTGCTCCTGGTGTTATTAGAAATAATCCAGAGCACACTAATGGTTGACTGGCTTCTTCTGATTAACTTGTCCATGTAGGTGTAAAGGAAATCTTGTTAATGTGCGAGTCACTGTAGAAGGCATCAATCCCAGAAGAGAAAACAATGACCAGGAGAGAAACATTGACTTGAAAGAATGTGGAAAAGCGGTGGGGGCTTCTGGAGAGTGAGAGTAAACTGAGCACACATACACAGAGACTGGGGGCTACAATCTAAGAGTCCACAAGAATGAGTCTGAACCTGTGCTTGCAGAGAGTAGCCATTTCCAAAAGCATTTTTAGTTTTCTTGGTGACACTTTCTTATTTACCTGAAATTTCCACGAAGTCTTGTAAGAACTTAGAAACTGATCTTACTTCTGTCAGGAGAAGTTATTGTAAGGGTCTCTTGCATGCCTGGGTTGGGGCAGAGTAGCCTGGAGTAGTGCCTTATCCCCTAAGACCAGAGGGACTGTAACAGTCGTGGATATTAACCAAGGCTGATGGGACCTGCTAGAGCAGTCATCTAATGCAGGTCAGGCCCCTGCCTACAAGCCAATGCCACGGTGGCTTGATAAGAAGCCAACAAGAGCATACCCAAGGCCCTGTTCCTCGGCACAAAAGGAACTCTGGGATATAACTTGGGCAGTGGGTTTCTGTGCTGAAAGGCAGGGCACTTGAATTACTGTAATTTATATAATAAAATTTAATGTTACTGTGTAAGCTGGTGAAAAAGCCTAAGTTCTATGTTTGTTTGTCTGTTTATTTTTTTCTTGGTGCCAAGTAAATAATGCAGCCATCAGTTGCTCTTAGAGTATAGAGGAGCATAACGGGACCAGCTTACTTCTCAGAATTTGGAATCCGACTACATATAGTAGGTGCCCTTTGATAGGGCAACATGGAGAAGAAAGGCTTCACCAACCGACTGGTGTTGGCCATAATATCAGAGGCAGGGTCTTATGATGACAAATGTGGTTGCTCAAGTTTACCAGTGCAGGCTGCATACACTTGAGAACATCTACTACCATCACTATCATCATTAGCTCCAGCTCAGTGCTGCAGGTCAAAAATAGAAACACAAACAGTGTAAACTCTCCCTGTGTTTTAATTCCAGGTACTGAGCTTTGAAAGTAGAATCCAAGTCCCTAATAGATAAGTTTCCAATTTAAGCATTTGCGGTTTCAATTCACAATAGGTTACTAATTGAGCAAGGGGGGAAAAAATCAAGGCTTTCTCATTTTTACCAAAACTCCTAAATACAAAGTAAAGGGGAAAATACCAAAAGATGTACTGAAGATATTTCAAACTCTTTCCTAGGAATGTGATCCAGATCATTTAGACTAATTTCCCCACTGAGAACAACTAAATTTATAATTATTTAAGATGTGACACATAACAAAGGATTGTCAGGATAAAATCAAAGAGAAAGAAGGAATCTGGAGAAGAGGACAGAAGCCATTTTTTTCTGTGGGAGCATTTGTCTACCCAGGAACATTTGAATTTTCTACTAGAAAGTCTTATAACCCATGGAGAAGACAACCAAAGCTCAGAAATACCTTAGTTAGGGAGTCCAAGCGGTGACCTTTACATATTAAGTTGGGTCTGCAAAGACCCATCCTCTCAAATTTAGAATGAGCTAAAAATAAACCTACTTCTGCTGACAAACTCTATGGGGTTTCTGGAAAAGTTGCCTTTATCCTAATTAAGGGACAGAGAGGGAATCCTGTCCTAGATAAGCTGTAAACCAAAGCTGACCCTTATTCAGATTTGAAACCAAATTCATATCACCTGAGTGACCAAACACAAACAAACAAAACCAAACATATACACACAAAAAAAACCCTTTAGATCTTGAATTTCATTTAAAGTGATTAGAACTAATAGTTCCCCGAGGGACCCTATGTAGAAATGGACTTTTATCCTTTATCTTAGGCCTTAAAGAACTCTCAGAAGTATTTTCTCAGACAATGTAACTAAGCACATAAGGAAAAAAGAAACCATGAGCAAGAAGCATCAAAAACAAATATACAAACAATCTGCAAACATTTCTTATGGTAGAAATATCAAACATAAGTAAAACATGGATTATAAAAAGGTTATACTATGGGGAAAAAAAAAAAAAAGAACGTGCAGTATCTTCCCAGAAAAGGAAGCTATAAAAAGAAATCAGCATATTAGAAAAAATGCCAAATTGAAATTCTGGAAATGAAGATTAGATTACAATTTGAAATACAACAACTCAATAGATGGATTTATAAGCAAATATAACATAATGAAGAGCAAATAGTGTCATGGAAAATAAGCCAGAGGAAATTGTACAAATAGAGAATAGAGAAATGAAAAGATGGATCCATAGAAGTTAAGAGATATGAAAGATAAAATGAGAAAACAAAATATATATTTAATTTCAATCCCTTCATAAAGGAGAGAAAAGGGAGAGGCAGCATGTGAAGATGATGACAGAGAAATTTTCAGACATGATAAAAGACATTCAAAAATTCCAATGAATCTCCAGCAAGTAATTTTTAAAATTTTACATCTAAAGACATTATAACAAATGTACAGAACTCTAAAGACAAAAATAACATGTTAAGCACAGCCAAAGAAATGAGAGATCATCTTCAAAGGCACAACAAAGGTAGATTTATCATTGACTTCTCAACAGCAACAATGAAAGTCAAGAGATAATGAAATGATATCTTTAATTTGCTAAAAGAAAAATACAGTTGACTCTTGAACAACATGGGTTTGAACGTGCAGATGTATGTGATTTTTTTTATACATAGAGTACTGTAGATGTATTTTCTCTTATGATTTTCTTAATAACATTTTCTCTTATCTCACTTTATTATAAGAATACAGTATATAGGCGCGCCTGGGTGGCTCAGTGGGCTAAGTATCTGCCTTTGGCTCAGGTCATGATCCCAGGGTCCTGGGATCGAGCCCCATGTCTGGCTCCTGGCTCAGTGGGGAGCCTGCTTCTCCCTCTCCCTCTACCTCTCCCCCTGCTTATGCTCTCTCTATTTCTGTATCTCTGTGTCTCGAATGAATAAATAAAATCTTAAAAAAAAATACAGTATATAATACATATAACATACAAAATATGTGTTAGTCAACTGTTTATGTTATTGGTAAGGCTTCAGGTCAACAGTAATCTATTAGTAGTTAAATTTGGGGAAGTCAAAAGTTACACGTGGATTTTTGACTGTGCAGGGGTCAGTGTCCTTAACTCCCACATCATTCCAGGGTGACTATACTGCCAATTGGAAAATCTATGCCCAGAGAATCAACCAATTGAAAGGTTATTTTATTTTCAAATATTATTATTAACTTTTTTGAGTTTGATTGTGGAAAATGGAAAGGAGGTTTAAATAACTAATATCAGGCATAGAAAGTAGATGCAATAGACCAGAGGTCAGCAAACTATGGCCCGCTGGCTTGCTGCCAAATTTTGTAATTAAAGACTTATTAGAACACAACCGTGCCCATTCATTTATATGTTGCGTATGTTGCTTTCATAAGACAGTGGCAGAACTGGTTAAAAGAGCTGTGACAGAGACCATATGGCTCTCAAGCCTAGTATTTCTAATCTTGCCCTTTAAGAAAAATAAGCAAATTTGGGGCACCTGGGTGGCTCAGTCCTTAAGCATCTGCCTTCAGCTCAGGTCACGGTCCCAGAGTCCTGGGATCGAGCCCCACATCGGGCTCTCTGCTGCGCGGGAAGCCTGCTTCTCCTTCTCCCACTCCCCCTGCTTGTGTTCTCTCTCGCTGTGTCTCTCTCTGTCAAATAAATAAAATCTTAAAAAAAAAAAAAGAAAACGAAGCAAATTAAATGCATTACAATGAATCTCACAAAGAAAATGTGCAGAAATAGCAAGAGCCAAAACAATGCATAAAAACTCACTCCTTGATGGAAATTTCAAACTATGCATGTATTATATAAAGCTGCATATATAGATGGTAAAACTATAAAGAAAATAAATAAAATAGCTATCACAAAAGTCAAAAGAGTCATTTTTGCTGGCATGAGGAAGTTCATTATGATCAGGGAAGAACTCAAGGGTTATGTGTGTGAGAAAAATGTTGTGATAATAGTGATGTTAAATTTCTTGGGTGGCAATTATAGGTAAGTTTGCATTATGATTTTTTATTAAACTGGACACATATGTCTTCTGGATTGTTATGGACTAATTTTGTTCCCCCAAAATTCATATGTTGAAGCCCTAACACCTAGGAGAGTACACTTGGAGATAGGGCCTTTAAAGAAGTAATTAAGGTTACATTAAGTCATAAGGATGAGACCCTGATCCCATAGGACTGGAGTCTCTTCTAAGAGGCCATGTGAGAATACAGCAACAAGGTGACCATCTGCAAGCCAAGGAGAGAGGTCTTAGGAGAAACTAACCCTGTCCAGGGACTTCCAGCCTCTAGAACTGTGAAAAAAATTAATTTCTGCTGTTTAAACCACCCAGTCTGTGCTATTTTGTTATGGCACCCCTAGGAGACTAATACATGCACTTTCTTGTTTATAGGTTAAATTTTACAATTTTAAAAATGCAGATTTTTCTACAAAGTTTAGAGGCATTTCACACACAAATTTTAGAGTGTCATTTTCTAAACACTATTTTTCTAAATAGAGAAATATTTACCAATAAGCATTGGGAACCCTTGCTTGCTTGGCCCTGGGAGGTGTCCTAGCAATTTGTTCACATGGTCACATGTTTTTGTAAAACTTACAAACCTAATGTAACTGTAATGTAGTAAGATTGACGTACTTCACACCTTCCCTTGTGTCAGTTGGGTTGCTTTGATGTGTCTGTGACATTTTGGTGATCTGGCTAATCACAGTTGAATTTAGTTTGGGTTTACGGGACATATTTTTTTGGTTCCCAGTCACTTCTATGTACAGTCAAGTGATTTTTAGTCATCTGTGGGCATAGTTTGTATCATGATAAGGATGTTGGTATCATAATATGGAAATGCCCACCATAGGAGTTACATAGATAGTGAAAGAGAAGAAAAGTCTGAGATATATGAACTACAAGCTACTGTGTGGGATTTTTTTTTTTCTTAATCACTTCCTGTACAAAATTATAAGCAGAGGATTCTGTTTCACAGCATCTAGTAAAAAGAGTTGTCTCACGTCAAAAATATATTCATAAGCAGCACGTACAATTGTAAAATTGTATTTTTTCTTTTTGACAGAAATTTTGCAAAACAGAACTTATCTGAATTCCTGTTTGTAGGGCTTAATCGATGGCAGTACTACAAACAGCATCCACATTTGTAACAGCTCATGTATAGAAGCAACTTGAGAAAACATTCGCAAATTTCAGAACAACCCTAATAGTTTATGGCATTACCAACACCAAGGAAGCAGACTTTTCTAAGCTACCGATAACAAATATGTTTTGACTAATGATGCTAGAGGAAAAATCAATTAGCCCTTTACAGAGAATGATATTTTTAAAAAATTTTTATCATATGAAAAGGTAATCAAATAATATGCAGCAAAAATGCAGAAAAAGTCATTATAGAGATGTGTTAAGCTGGATTGTATCATATTTGTAACATTACACAAATTTGTAATTTGTGGTGATTTCTTCTCATTCTAAATAAATACTCATTTTTGTCCTAAGTTTTTCATTCAGAGTGTTGTTTTAAAGAGCATCCTTCTAAATGATATAAGTATTAGCCACCCCCCAAAATCTGGGTCTACTCTAATCTAAACCATCAGTCTGCTGCTTTTTTCTTTCTTCACTGATGGATGGTTCCATATTCTCTGTGCTAAGATACAATTTTTCTGTAGCTCTATTTTGTCTTTACCCGGTAACCCTATTTATGAAATTACTGTTACACATTGATTGGCTTCACATTAGTTGGCGTTATCCTTTCTGTGGAAAGAGCTGTTTTCCACACATTTAATCTCAAGGATGTGACCTTCAATTATGTCTCCCATGGCAAAGCAGGTCTAAGCTATCAGTAATACCAACCTCCTAAGTCTTTGACTTCACACTCTTGTGTTTTAATGGCTTTGGTGCCTTCCTTTCCATAACAAAAGAATCCTCTATGTCCTCGTCTGTTTTTACTGCTATTTTAGTTTCCTTGCTACCTCCATCTAATCATCTAAATGAAATAATTTTTCAGTTTTTATTTCTGTCTCTTTTCATCATCTTCTTTACAAATATGTTATTTCCCATATCGAAGTTACTTAAAGGCCTTAATCCCAAGATTCCAGTTAAAAGCTTAGAGGTGGAAACAGGTAAAAAAGTAATCTCAATTTAGACCTGTCAGTCAAACACAATTTAATCTACTTTTCTTTGCATGCTTGAAATAATTTCTTGGAAGATAAAGGTATTCTACCCGCTACTAGATTTTCTTACTTGAAAATAATGGGAAGTCTTCAAGATCACCCAGTAATGAAGTTAATCTACCATATACAGACACGCAATCAAACTGTCAAAAACTTGGCATCTTCATTCCTTTCTGGTTTTCTAAGCACTTTGTGCCCAATGCTGAGTTAGGTGCTAAGGTAGATAGTAAAGAGATGATAACGTGATCTTTTTAGCAGGTAATGGTCTAACTAGGGAAAGTGGTATGGACGCATGAAGTAACTAAGACAGGTGAAAGTCAGTATCGAGGTAAGCAGAAAGAAGACAGCTACCTATGAACTGAGACCTTAGAAATAATTTCAGAGTAACAAATAGGATTGGAAAGGATTTTACAAATAAACTTGAGTAAATAAAATAATAATATGATATACCTGGAGATCAGACTGAAGAGTACTGACAACTTACTCATCTTTCCAGGTCCAATTCAAAAAGCACTTATACCCAGAAGCCTCCTGAAGCTCCCTAGTCAGAAGGAATAGCTCCATTTCCTATGTTTTCTTCCTTCCTTCCTTTCTTCCTTTCTCCCTTCCTTCCTTCTTTCTCTCTTTCTCTCTCTCTCTTTCTTTCTTTCATTTTTAGCTCTCTTTGTTTCTCTTGAAACACTTGCCAAACATAAACATATATGTCTATTATAAAATAAGGCAGTCTTCTTCAAATTGACTATGAACTCCAAAATGGCACAGATTGATCTTCATCTCTGGACTCCATACATAGTCTTACGGTAATAAAGTAAATAGTGAGTACATCGATATTGTGTAGTAAACAGACTCTTTTAACTACATGTGACTGAAACCCAATATAAAAAATTTAATCTGAACTTGAATGTATTGGTCCATGTAACTGAGAAGTCCAAGAGTGGGTCTGGCTTTATATATGTCTTGATCATTATGCACAAACAATAACATTTGTGTTCTTTCTCCTCAACACTGAAAGGAATATGGCCAATTGCTTTATAGCTCATAATCCCTCTAGAAGACTAGTTTGTCTCTCACAGGTCCATAGCCATCTCATGGAGGGATTCTGATTGGCTCAGCTTGGTCAAGTGACCACTCTTAATAGCTTCATGGGAATGAACAAGATAGTGACTGATCATGCCTGGCCCCTTGTTCCCACTGTGGCAAAGAATGGGATGGAAAGGATGGCTCCTAGGACTGAAAAAACCTGCCTGGGTAAGGGCAGCAGGTGGACCAAAATATATATATTTTTAAAAGATTTTATTTATTTCACAGAGAGAAACAGCGAGAGAGGGAACACAAGCAGGGGGAGTGGGAGAGGGAGACAGGCTTCCCGCTGAGCAGGGAGCCTGATGCGGGGCTCAAGGGTGGACCAAAATAAAAGATGTCTGCTATATAAAGTTATAGTAGGCTAATTGATTTCAGCTACAAATGAAGAGCTGATATTTGTATGGTAGATAACAAACATGCAATAGTCTCTTAATACTGGGAAAGACCTGTTGAAAATAAAATGCTGAAACAATTACAATGGCTGTAATGAGCACTATGGATTAGCCAGTGAAGACAGAGATATCAGAATGCTAATCCAAGTATAAGGATCTGAGAGGCTAGACTGTCCAGCAGTCAATGGAGATGGAGAGATGTCCATTTATAAAGTGTGAAAGAAAGATAAGTAAGATTAAGTGACTAAATATATAAGTGATAAGAAGGGAAATAAGCCATGCTGATTTCAAATTTTTACGTTTGACAGATATTTGGGAGAGGGTAGAGGAATATGTTTTGTTTCTAATAAAATACCTTAATTAGATGAATGTGCAGATATCTCAAAGTATATGTGCTTTGAGCTGCTTGCAAGACAGAATTTCAGCTTGAGTAAAAGGTGAGAGGACAGAATAGAGGAGACATTGTCAGTATTAATTCGATAGTTGAAGCCAGGGTATTGAATGAAGGCACTTTCTGAAGGAAGCGCAGGAGTATGAAAATTGAAAATTGTGGTTGGATTTCACCTGAGGGAGAAAAGTGTCACTGGGGTAGAAGAGGAAGATGCCCAGTTGCCAGGGCTCAAGGAGGAAGCGAGAGAGTAAAAGTTTAGATTACTTGGCTCTAAAGGAGAAGAAAATTAAGAAGATAATTGTGACAGCAAAATCAGGCTTGAATGTCATCAGTGAGAGGCAGTGGCTACAAAAGAAGAAAACAAATATCATAAGAAGAATACTTAATGGAAGGAAAGATTGAGAATCAGAGCCAAATAAGGAAGAATTATCTTCTTTTGATATTGCAGGGGAAGATGACAGAGATATACTGATTCTGCAAAGAGGGTAAAAGATGTTCTTTCTTACCATCTGTTAGTCCTGTCACTGTTGGTGGTGGACATTAACTTAAGGTGGTTGGGAATTTGGAGAAATTAGGGGGAAATCACAAAATTTTTAGATGAAACATACTGTTTGAGTCTTCTGAAATTCTGAAGCTCTGCTCCTACATTCCCTGAATGAAGGTAAACGGCACTTTAAAAGCTGATTTTGAACAATGAGGAAACACTCACACTGAAGGCTTTGCACAATGTCCAAAGCCAGTCTCTCTCGGTCCATGGATTATCCATATACCCAATAATCCCTGTGAAGACTATAGGGAGGAAGGTGCTATTTTATCAGCACCTAGGTAACGATCAATTATAATTAACTGGTTAAAGAGCCAGGGCTTCCCAAGTTTGAATCCCAGATCTACCTCAGGACAACAGTTCCGTGACTTTGGAGAAGTTTCTGAAGCTCCTCTGCTTCAGATTCTCAAGATGTATAGTATTGTTACCATAACAATAGTAATCTGTGTAATATGGTTGACGTTAAAAATAAATGTTACTATATATAAATTGCTTATGAGTACCGGGCACATAGTAAACATAAATGTTAGTTATTATATTTACAAGTCTCTTAATTGAGTTTTAAAGAAAGAAAATCTTAGATACTTATCCTGACGAGTAACTGTAGATGGGATAAGGTGTCAATGAATTGGGCTTTAAATTTTTTTCAATACATTGTGGGTATTCTTAAAATTCCTATCAAATATATGTATTTCTGTTCTGTTTGATCTTTGTGTCTCTCCTTTTGGCTATAACACATTGCTTTGGTAATTGTAGCTTTAAAGTAAGTCAGGGAGTGTGAGTCCTATAACATCAATCTCTTTAAAAATTGTTTTAGTTATTCTACACATGGGCTTTCTGTGGGTTTTCCATGTGAATTTTAGATGCAGTTTTTTAATTTCTACAAAACGAAAGCCTGCTTGAACTTTGGAATTGTATTGAGTCTATAAATAAGTTAGGAGGGAATTGACATATTAGCAATATTCAGTCTTCTAACCTATTAGCACAGTATAGCTCTCCATTAATTTAGTTTTTTTTATTTCTCTCATCAGTGCTGTGTAGTTTTTAATCTCCCAAATCTAGCACGTATTTTGTTACATTTATCCTTAACTACCTCATATTTTGGTACAATTGTAAATGACAGTATTAAAATTTCAATTTCTAATTGTTTATTGCTGATATATAGAAATACAATTGATTTTTGTATATTGTCTTTGTGTCTTAAATTCTTACTAAACCCAATTATTAGTTATAACAGTTTTATTGAAGATTCTTTGCCCTTGTAATTTTGTACGGAGATAATTCTGCCATCTGTGAATAAAGACATTTTTACTTCTCCAACTATATATGCCTTTCTTTTCTTTCTTTTTTTGCTTTATTACATAGGCTAGGTCCTCTATTACAAGTTGAAAAAGGATAGTGAGAATGAATATTCTCACCTCATTTCTGATCTCGAGTAAACATCCAGTCTTTGATCATTAAGTATGGAAGATACTTGTAAACTTTTCATGATGGTCTGGTTTTTGTTTGTTTTTGTTTTGTTTTTTAGATTTTATTTACTTATTTATTTGACACACAGAAAGAAAGCACAAGCAGGGAGAGCTGCAGGCAGAGGGAGACTCCCACTGAGCAGGTGGAGTGGGAGTCTCAGAGTCACCTGCTGAGCAGGGAGACTGATGCAGGGCTCGATCACGGACCCTGGGTTCATGACCTGAGCCAAAGGAAGACACTTAACTGACTGGAGCCACCCAGGTGCCCCTTCATGATGCTCTTTATAAGGTTGAGGATATATTGTTAAAATCACATATGTAATTTAAAATTTTCTTGTAGCCACATCAAAAAAAAAAAAAAGAAATGAGCAAAATTATTTTTTTAAATATATTTTATATAAGATAAAAACAGAGAGGGAGGCAAACCATAGGAGACTCTTAACTCTAGGAAACAAACTGAGGGTTGCTGGAGGGGAGGTGGGTGGGGGGATGGGATAACTGGGTGATGGGCATAAAGGAGAGTATGTGATATGATGAGCACTGGGTGTTATACGCAACCAATAAATCACTAAATTCTACCCCCAAAACTAACAATACAGTATTATTAACTAAATTGAATTTAAATAAAAAATTTAAAAAATACATTTTATTTAATCCACATAGTATCGGTTCAGCATCCAATCAACATGAGCATAATCATATATTTTGCATTCATCTTTTTTTCACACTAAGTCTTTGAAATCTGGTGATTACTTTATACTTGCCACGCAGCTTTGGACAGGCACAGTTCAAGCGGACAATAGACACACATGGTCATTGGTCACCATATTGTATAGTGTAGGCCTATAGTCTTCTTGAAGGTCTTTGTCTCATTTTGGTACCAGGGTAATGTTGGCCTCATAGATAAATTGAAAAATGCTCCCTCCTCATCTATTTTTCTGGAAGAATTTCTGTAGAATTGGTATTATTTCATCCATAAATGTTTTATAAAAGTTGCCCATTAAGCCACCCAGGCCTGTAATTTCTTTTCTTTTTTTTTTTTTTTTTAAGATTTTATTTATTTGACAGAGAGAGACACAGCGAGAGAGGGAACACAAGCAGGGGGAGTGGGAGAGGGAGAAGCAGGCTTCCCGCTGAGCAGGGAGCCCGATGTGGGGCTCGATCCCAGGACCCTGAGATCATGACCTGAGCCGAAGGCAGATGCTTAACGACTGAGCCACCCAGGCGCCCCCAGGCCTGTAATTTCTTTGTTGGAAGGTATTTAACTATGAATTCAATCTCTTTAATAAATATAGGACTTTCCAGTTATCTATTTCTCCTCTAGTGAGCTTCGTTAGGAATTCAAGGAATTTTTTCATTTCATATGTCAACAAATTTGTTGGCAGTATTTGTTGATCACGCTCCCATATATTTTTTTAATATCTGTAGAATTTATAGTAATGTCCCTTTTTTTATTTCTTATATTGGTGATTTGTGTCTTCTCCCCTTTTCTTTTGATCTATCTAGTTAATGCTTGATCAATTGTTTTTTTATTTGTTTCATTTTTTCTTTTTTAAAGATTTATTTATTTATTTGAAAGAGAGTGAGAGCTTGAGGAGGGGTGGTAATGTGAGAGGGACAGAGGAAAAGGGAGAGAGAGAATCTTAAGCAGACTCCACACTGAGCACAGAGCCTGATGTGGGGCTTGATGTCACGACCCTGAGATCACTACCTGAGCTGAAACTAAGAGTCCAACTGCACCACCCAGGCACCTCTAATGCTTGATCAATTGAATCGCTCTTTTCAAAGTATCAGCTTTTGGTTGATTGATTCCCTCCATTGTTTTTCTGTTTTCAATTTTAATAATTTTTGCCCCATGATTTCCTTTCTCCTGTTTGCTTTGTCTTTAATTCTCTACTCCCTTCCCACACCCTCCCTGTTTCTTACAGTAGGAGATTTGATCATTGATTTGAACTGTTTCTTCTCTTCTAAAAAAAACCTTTAAAGCTATAAATTTCCCCCTAAGCACTGCTTTAGCTGTATTCCACAAATTTTGATATGGATAATACTGTGTTTTCATTTTTATACCATTCAAAATATTTTCCAATATTGCTTGTGAGTTCCTCTCTGACACATGTGATAATTAGTAATGTGTACTTTTATTTTCAAATAGTGGTGTTTTCCAGATATTTTTCTGCTATTGATTTCTATCTATTGTGTCAGAGAGCATACTTTGTATGATTTCAGTTATTATGAATTTATTAAGGATATTAACTGCCTTAGTGAATATTCCACATGCACTTGAAAAGAATGTGTATTTTGATGCTGTTGAGTCCATGGACTTGTTTATCAATGTCATTTAGGTCATGTTGGTTTATAGGGTTGCTCAGGTCTTCTCTATTTATACTTACTGATTTTTTTTTTGTCTACTCATTACATCAGCTATTGAGAAAAATGTTGAATTCTCTAACTATAATTGTGAATTTGTCTATTCTTTCCTTTCAATTCTATCAGTTTTTGTTTCATATATTTTGAAGCTTTTTTGTTAGGTTGCTACCACTTAAAACTGGCATGTCATCCTGGTGAATTGACCTCTTTATCAGTATAAAATGTTGGTCAAAATGTTGTAAAATTCATAAACTTTTAGGTAGTTTGTATAATAAAATCAATTATATACTGACCACAAAGGTGATTTATTTCAGGGATTATTTATTTCTCATGCATGATTTAGTGGATGAGTTTATTGATTACAAAAGCAGAACATTTTTTAAAAGCTGCTGGAATTTTAGAGCACTTATATATTTAAAATATATGAAACTAAATTTTAACAGGCATAAGTATAAAATTCAAACTTAGAATTCAGATGTGGGAAATGGACGAGTTATGTTCTCGTTATACTCCTCGGTGGCCTATAGAACCTTGTACTTATCTGCCAGTTCTCTGTTTGCTGATTTCTCTCTTATTATACATAATCTGGGACAAACAATGAGGCTGAATCTCTGGTGTCCAGCCCAATAGCTGATCCATAGAAGGCACTTAATAAGGTGTACCTGCATCAGGCTTTCTTCACTTTGCAAAAGATTTTCATTTTCAATACTGAGCTATCTTAAGATATCTCTTTGAGTTTTATGCTACAGAGTAACAGCATCCTGGTTTGTCCATGTTTCGGCATTGTCTACCTCCCCAAAACCCCTCAGTTCTGGGATCATTGGTCACCCTATAGCTTCTCAGGTTACATCTGAATGTTAAAAATGGAAATAAAATGATGTGACTCAAGAAATATTTGTTAAGTTATAAGACTGATGCTGGTTAAAATTATGCAAATGATAATAATTGAGTCATGAGGTTCATTAACACGTTTGTTTTTTTTTAAATTTTGTTATGTTATGTTAGTCACCATACAATACATCATTGGTTTTTGACATGGTGATCCACGATCCATTGTTTTCATATAACATCCAGTGCTCCATGCAGTACGTACCGTCCTTAATACCCATCACCGGGCTAACCAATCCCCCCTCCCCCCCCCCTAAAACCCTGTTTGTTTCTCAGAGTCCATAGTCTCTCATGGTTCATCTCTCCCTCCAATTCCCCCTCCCCCTCCTTCCTTCTCCTAATGTCCTCCATGCTATTCCTTAGGTTCCACAAATAAGTGAAATCATATGATAATTGACATTCTCTGCTTGACTTCTTTCACTTAGCATAATCTCCTCCAGTCCCATCCATGTTGATGTAAAAGTTGGGTATTCATCCTTTCTGATGGCTGAGTAATATTCCATTGTATATATGGACCACATCTTCTTTATCCATTCATCTGTTGAAGGGCATCTTGGCTCTTTCCACAGTTTGGCTATTGTGGACATTGCTGCTTATGAACATTGGGGTGCATATGGTCCTTCTTTTCACTACATCTGTGTCTTTGGGGTAAATACCCAGGAGTGCAATTGCTGGGTCATAGGGTAGCTCTATTTTTAAATTTTTGAGGAACCTCCACACTGTTTTCCAAAGTGGCTGTACCAACTTGCATTCCCACCAACAGTGTAAGAGGGTTCCCCTTTCTCCACAACCTCTCCAACATTTGTTGTTTCTTTCCCTGTCCATTTTTGCCATTCTAACTGGTGTAAGGTGGTATCTCAATGTGGGTTTGATTTGGATTTCCCTGATGGCTAATGATGATGAACATTTTTCCATGTGTCTGTTAGCCATTTGTATGTCTTCTTCAGAGAAGCACTAACACATTTTTTTAACTGGGACGTAGAGGTCTTCAAAAATTACAATTTGAATAAATGATGATTATAAATTTCATTTTTATTTTCCTGTGGAAACTTGTCTTTCCTTTGTGAAAATAATGTTTTTTATGACTTGTTTTGGTTGACTTTTGATTCACAGGAGGTAGAAAAAGCAAAATTGAATTTTAAAATGCTGTTTCTCCTTGGCTTTACACCCAACCAGGTGAAAAGTGGAACACAAAGTTAAGAAGCCAGTTGGGTGTCTGATTAATGCCATACAGCACATATTTGACAGAGTTGCTTCCATTATGTGTTAACCACTTCCAAGAGAAAATAGCCTTAATTTTGTTGGAGCAAACTGATAGAATAAGCTGTTTTCTTTGACAGTGATTATTCATGACCTTACTTTCCCTTCTATAAACCTCAATTTCAGTACTTTCCTTTGTTTTTCAGCAAAGTGTTTTTTTTTTAAATATTGTAACAGGAATTATGCAAATATAAATCACATCAGATCAGAATTTTTCCTTAACAGCAAGAACAATGTTCTTGCTAGCAAGATAAGTGTTAATGTCTTTAATTATCCTTTACTACATAGCAGCCTGAGAACAAAGTATCAGGCTGCAAATAGAAGCAATCAACTAGACCAGATATGTTGAGGACTAGATTATTAATTCAATTCATGGAGGACAAAGCAGTTAATTACCTTATAAGACCAACTTTCTCAGTCCCTTATGATTTGAGATATGTAAGCTGATATAATCATCATCTGTATCTTTCACACAACTGCTAGATTCCAACAAAGGTATGGCTCGGGCATAATTGAGAAACAATCCCAAGATGGAGAAGTCAGAAGTTGCTGCTGTAGAGAGAGACACTAAGAACACAAATGAAGGATGACTGAATTTTCACAGCCATTTGTTTTCTTCTCCTTCTTCTCATTTTTAAACCAAAAGATAGATGATAAATAATAATGCTCAGTTTCAAAATGTTTAAGGAGTTAATTGAAATATGCTTATTAGGTCCTAATTTCTTCATGAGCATGTCAGTTTAAGAGGGTTTAGAAATCGGGCGCCTGGGTGGCTCAGTTGGTTAAGCCACTGCCTTCGGCTCAGGTCATGATCCTAGAGTCCCGGGATCGAGTCCCGCATTGGGCTCCCTGCTCAGCGGGGAGTCTGCTTCTCCCTCTGACCCTCCCCCCTCTCATGTGCTCTCTCTCATTCTCTCTCTCTTAAATAAATAAATAAAATCTTTAAAAAAAAAAAAGAGGGTTTAGAAATCAAAGGAAAATCAGGTATTAAGAAAGCTCTATGTTCAGGCATCTTGCCCAGCTTTCCACTGTAATAGGTATTGTATTCTCTTTTTTCAGGTACAAATGAAGAGATTTTACAGACTCTTCAAAAATAGCCAAAGATATTTCCTTTTTCCTAAAATTACTGACAGCAATAGTTAATATATATTGAGTGCTTGGTATATGCAAGATTAAACATGCCTATGAGGGACTTACTATTATTAAACCAAATTTTTAAATTAAAAAAAAAATGTCTTAGAGACTGTACAAAGACCCACAACTAGTAAATGGAAGAACCAGTTGGAGGCTCAGGGTGCCTGAACAAAGCCAGTGTGCTCTACCAAGCCCTCTCCACAAGGAAGGACTTCATGTGCATGTATGGAAAACTGTGTGTCTACATTTTATGCTCACACAGATCCCAAAATTGGGATATTCATTCAGTCTATGAGCAGAATTCTGGGTTTATTTTTAAGTCTTAACATTATCCCTAAATATTTAGTATTAAAATGTTTTGTCTTATGTATGAGATAAATTTATACCAAATTTCCAGCTTAGAAAACAGACACAGGAAATACACAAGTTATATTTTCCTTGTACTCCTCTATGTCTCATAGCATTCATCACACATAATTAACCAGCCTTTCACAAAACATGTGTAGGCAGTTTACTATGAAATGAAGGACGTTAAGATAGTGACCATCAAAAACCAAATGGCTATAGACAACCGTTTGCCATTGATACCTAATACATCCTAACCTATAGATCATGAGCTGCGCTCCTTATTTTGTATCCAATCTCACTAGCTACTGCACTGATTCTTCACAGAACTTACTGCCTTACATGCACTGTTGCTTCTTCTGGATTTATTTATAGGCACATAACATCCCTGCAGTCATTTCAGTTAAGTAGTATCTATAAAAAATAAGTTGTGTTGAATTGCTCCAGTAAACCTCAGCTATCTTGTGATAGAACTTTTGGCTTCATAGGTTGGTCAAATTAATGACTTAAGAAAATTATTTGAGTATGTGTTACTTTTGAAGGTACTCTCTTCTCTAAATCTTATCTAGGATGATCTGAGGAGGCTTAAGGTAGGATCACACACCTGCAGACAAGACTTGAGGTTTAGTCTATAAAGAATATAATCTGTGCCTCAATGTTTTCATTTCTTTAACTCTTACTGTAAATGATGTGGGTAGTTATTTATTTAATGCTTGGCCAAATCTGAATTAAGATCAACGTCCAAACAAACAGAGGTATCATAGGAGAGACAAAAGTAAAGCATTCATTCTAATGGAAAGAAGAAAGTCAGACACACAATTATAAATGATAAAGGAAAGGTATAATGTAGGCCTGCACTCTTCAACATGGTAGCCAGTGGCTGTAGGTGGCTATTGAGTACCTGAAATATGGAGAATTTTAATTAAGATGTGCTATAATATAAAACACATGCTAGATTTTGAAGACTTGATGTAAGGAAAAAAATCTAAAATATCTCATAATCAGTTTCTCAATAATTTTTGTATTGATTTTATGGTGAAATGATATTTGGGACAATTTTATTGAATGTTTTGAATATTTTTTTTAGTGTGACTACTAGAAAAGAGAAAAGAGATCTATTTTTCAACCACAATGACCAAAGGAATCTTAACAGAGGAAAGGCTGGAGAAGGAGACTATAAGATGCTAGGAATGTGTATAGAAAGGGAAACTCCACTTCTGAGGACCCTACACTGTCTTAGAAAAACATACCTAAGCAAATGATCATTATTATGTGACCCATCCCTGTTTAGAATCGGTATGTGGAGCTGTGCAAATAGACTGGTGGAGGAATAAATGATGATGGACAGAGAGTCCTGATAACAACAATGATAGGAGATTTTTGATGGGGAATATGCCCAACTCTGCGTAATGCACTTTACATACTGTGACAGAGTATCTTATCTGTTCATAAAATGCCATTTTCTCTCCAGTTTGGTGTGGTTTCCAAGGTGATAACGTATACTTCCTTACCCCAGTAACTTTGGGTTTGGCCATGTGACTTGCTTCAACCAATCTAACATGTACCAGTTCTGAGTGGGGGTTTCAAAATGCATTACCTAGTTCTGCTTGTGCTTTTATAATACTATCACCCACATGAGATGAACAGACTCCTTCAGCCTGGATCCAGAATGAGAGACACAGAAAACGAACCAAGCCAATCCAGCCTGGTTGAGCCAGAGCCCACACACAAAACATGAATAGGAAAGAAATATGTGTTTCTATAAGCCAGTGGGATTTGAAGGTTATTTGTAATGCAGCATTATTTCAGCAGAACCTAGCTAACACATTTGCATAATATTGTTATCTTCACAACAATTCTATAAGGAAGATACTACTAGCTACCACACAGAGATTAAATGCCAAAGTCACACAACTAATAAATGTTGGGAACCGGATTTCTGGAATTCAAGAGATTTTGACTTCAAACTTAGGTTATATTGATACTTGAGGAAAATTACTCTTATTTTATACATAATGAATATGAGAATTTTAGTATTATACTATAGAATACTTTTTTAGAATTTGCATATATGCTTTGTACTGCTGGTTATGGATTCTCCTCAAAGTGTATGTTTCTTAAAACTTGGATCTTTGCCTTATGCCTCTTTGTATTCATCACAATATTGAACTTAGCACTTGGTATATGTACACTGATATGTTTATGTATACTTATAGGAAAAATTTGTACACTGACAGATTGATGTATTGACATTTTTCATGTATTCACTGCTCATATAACATGACAGAGGCTATTATCACCAAGCAAATTAGTCTTTGTGTCTATTCTTAAGGGGTCAATAAAAGTAAGAATAACTTTTAGTCCTGAGACCCACTCTCCCTCATGGGTAGGCCTAAGCTTTTGGCTGATGGCTTGTGATTTTGTGTAAGGAAGAGTAACAGACAAACAAGGGCACAGCAATAGAAAACTACACTTTTAAAGACACACAGATTCAGAATCCATTTATCTATAAATTCTAAGTAAATACAGTAAATAATGTGATGAAAAATGAGACTTTCTATATCTGATACCATGCTTCTTTACAAATTTTGTCTCTAAAACATCAAAATCTCTTATATGAAGAATTATTTTTTTTAAAGATTTTATTCATTTATTTGAGAGAGAGAGAGAGTGCACAAGAGCAGGTAGGGTCAGAGGGAGAAACAGACTCCCCACTGAACAGGGAACCTGATGTGGGACTCAATCCTGGGACTCCAGGATCATGACCAGAGCTGAAGGCAGCACTTAACCAACTGAGCCACCCAGGCACCCATATGAAGAATTATTTTAAATGTAGTACATTTTTTTCTCTTAAAATTATAGAATTCCCCATTAAAATTTTTGCCAAAATTGAAGTGACAGGTAAACAATCTATATTCCAAAGGAAAACTATTTTCAGATAATTTTTCCCTTTATTTTTTAAATTGTGAAAACTGTGTATTTATCTTTACTATTATTCTCCAGTTACTGTCTAGTGTCCTTTCATTTTAGCCTGAAGGACTCTCTTTAACATTTCTACTAGCTACAAACTCCCACAGGTTTTCTTTATCTGGGAATGGCTTTATTCCTCCTCCCCGTTCCCCCCCCCCTTTTTTTTTTTCTTTGAAGGATAGTTTTGCTGGATATAGAATGCTTGATTAAGACTTTCTTTTTTCTTTTAGCACCTTAACTATATCATGTCTGGCCTTTATGATGAGAAATTGGTTGGTAATCTTATTGAGTAGATCATATTTTTATTGATACACTTCAGACAGATTGTCCTATTAAAAATGTATTAGGATAAAGGAGACAAAAATGAGTTACTGATTAAAAAATCAGGCTTTCATTGGATAGAATTTCTAGGCTAAAAGGAACATTAAAGGTCCTTTTTCCAATCATTTTGGCTAACAGTATGTGAATATTTTATTCAAGGACTTTAGTGATATAGTAGAAATTTTTAAGATTTAGAACGCAAAATCAGAATCAGTTGCATGCCAGGAAGATTGTGTACTATCAGGATTTGATTACTGCTGCTTTGTAGGCTAAGCCTAATTTATTTAAGGGCAGCTAGTAAGAGTCTACAAGGCCAGAAAAGACCCCTGGTCTTTCTTACTTACCCTGAGCCATAGCAGATATCAATGAGCAACCATGGCATTTTCCTACAGAGGTCATATTCAGCTTTAGAATATTTCTCAAAACATATTCTTTACCCTCCTATATTATTCCTAAGAGTTTATCTTTAGAGTGAAGAGTGAAAGTCTCTATGACCATCTGAGATCTTCTCTCTATTACTGCTAGCCTCATATACATTTACTCTACTGGTTACTCAAGAGATCAGATTGTGATGTTGGGTTCTGAATCCACCTGATTAGTCCCAAACCCCCTTCCTTCCTCATTGTATACCTTCATTTACCAAACAACAGGAACTAATTCAAAACAGCACAGAAGTCAAGAGAAGAGTTATCATAGATTTTCTCACTATTTACTCCTTTTATTAATCAGTCTCTGCTTACCCTAAGAATGTAAGGGAAATCAAAGAAACAGGGAGGCAATATGCAGATAGTTAAAATATGTGATTTGACATCATATGCTCTTTCCTATTTGTTTCTTTTGTTTTTATTTCAGGTGTGGGATTTAGTGTAATACTTTTGGTTATAAAAAAAAAAGATAAGACATTTTCATGTCTTCAGGCATCTGTTTGAACTTCAGGAGATGCCATGGGGGACTGACAACTCCATATTTCTAACTTTAGGCAAATGTAGAGAGAGACAGACCCGAGGTGAGAAATAGGTAAACAAGGGATGTAGAAAAACAGGTGCTGAATTTGTTTCCAACCTAGCCAGCATCAAATGTAAAGAACAAAGATTACTGACCTGAATGAAGATGTTGGTACCTTCAGTATCTATGATAACAAGGCAGAAAAGAAGGACAGCATAGAGGGTATGATGAGAAAAGGGTGGAAGGAGAGGAATTACACAGAAAATATTTTTCTTGAATTTCTATCCCACTTTTTTGTTGGTGGGATGCGAAAGGAAGGACATATGACTAAACACAGTATTCAATTTGTTTCCCTAAGATCCCAAACTTTTCTAGAACAACCTTCTATAGGGCATATTTTCTATCATATCAATAAGGTATTTTAGAATTAGTCTGAAGCAATCCATTCGTTTTTTTTGTTTGTTTGTTTTTTGTTTTGTTTTGTTTTTAAGATAAGGACACTAAGGTTACTGAATTGAAAGATTTGCCTCAGGTCATGAGACTGCTCACAGGCTCGGCTGGAACTGACTCCCAGGTAGCCCTTCTCAACTGGGACTCATCTGAACCACAGAGAGGATAAAAAACTGTGTGTGACTATTTACTCAGTTCTCTCAAGGATAGTACATAACTAGTATCATTATAGAGTAATAAGAAAGAAGTTAATTCATAACATTCAATGGATGGCTTAGGACATTTAGGGCTTAATTCTCTTGAGGAACCCTGGTTGAAAAAGACTGTAATAGGGCACTATCACCATCTGGCTTCTCCCAGTCACAAACTATTTGAGAGCTGATTCACAACTTGTTTGGGGGCTGATCCATAACATGGAAACCACAGTGTGTTTATAAGAGTGACAAAATTAAAGTATAAACTTTACAGGTTAGGGCTGCTAGAAGATTCCAGACTATAAACACAGGCTGTTTTATCTGTGACCTTGAGTTATGATTAATTTTAGATAAGCGGTGGATAATACATCTAAGGAAAATCACCTTTGCTCCACCTTGAAACAGAAGCATAAATTTTGCTTGTGTTCTAGTTTTTGTAATAATAGCTTTGCCATAAAATGTCTCCTAAATAGCTGGACACCGGAAAGACTGGCTAATAAAGCATTTTGTGTGATTATTAGAAAAGGCGAAAATGCCACAAAACTGAACAATTACTTGCAAATAATTGTCAGAAACTTTTTTTCCTAAAGGAATTGACTCTTTTCCTAGTTAGGGCATCCAGAACCAAAGGTGTAGGGAAGCAGCCATCTCTCCCTGTCGGGACCTGCTGATGACACTCAAGGAACAATCAAAGGTAAACACAATCAGGAACAAGAAGCAGAATTCAGCAGTGGACAGGGCTGAGAAGAAATTCAGGTTCATCACTCTTGTGACAAAGGATCACTTATTTTTCTCTTAGTTTGTCCATGGATAATTAAGAATTTGCAAGGGGAAGAAATAGTAACACTCACTGAAGTGAATCCATCTTTATGTATGATTCCCTTTTAATGGAGGAGACCATCTTAATTATTTGGATGCCCTCACCAAAGCAAATTTTTAATTTAATCTCTGTAATAACCACTTATTTTAATTTAAATGGCATGGCATGTCAAAGGGGAGATCAGGTTCTTTTTGAAAATATGCTAGTGTGGGGTTTGATGGAGTCTGAGGCCAGTTTAGCATTAAGAATGCTGAGTCACGAGGCAGAGGTGGTATGAGTTGTCTGAAATGAGAAAGTGAAATCAGGATTGAGGATGAGGGGTCCAGAATCGGTCACTGTAGCATAAAAAGTATTTGGAACTGAGGCTATGTGAGCTCCTAAAATTCCTAATCTGCCTGAAATCAGAGCCTCCCAAAAGGACTCAGTCATCATAAATTATCTCCTTAAGAACAACTCTAATCTTATCTTCTGTAAGATGTGAAGTGGGCACTGCACCCCAATTAATATTGTCACAGACTATTCTATCTCCCATCTATTCCCCTAAGGGTCTATTTATCTATCTTTCAAAAAAGTCTTTTTTTTTTTCTATATGTGCCCTTCTCCCCCTTCTAAAAAAAGTCATTTCACCTTCCAGAAGTGTCTGTATGCGCCTCCCCATCTCCTGTTAAGATGGTATAAAAGCCCCAAATTTTAACTGTCTCCTTAACTGTCTCCACATTTTTCTATAAATTCCCATGTACATGTATGTGAATAAAACTCTTTTCTCTTGCTAATATGGCTTTTGTCAGTTTAACTTGAAATGCCCCCATCAGATAACTTCAGAGGGTATCAAAAAAAAATTTCCCCCTGATCAAGGGCACAAAATCAGATCATAATTCTGCATAATGTGGTGGTGGTCACTCCCTTGTCAGCTTCTACAATAAAGATGGAGAAAACCATCACTGTGGTCCCCTTGTCAGTTGACTTTACAGTAAGGGGTGATCTTGTAGCATTGTCCTAACCAGAGAGATGAAAGGATACATTTTCTGGAATTTTTGGTTTTTGTTTTCCTGATCAAAGTGGCCAAGGCATCTGGGCATCCCCACCCTGTCTCCTCTTTCTCCCTGGAAAGTGGATGCAATGTTTGGAGAAGCAACGGCCATCTATTATCTATGAAGGGACACACATGATGACAAAAGGGGAATTTGTAAAGATGAAACAAGAAACTAAGAAGAGAGTTTGAGTCTAGGGCCCTGATGACATCACTAAACAGGTAACCAACACTATCAACTGTCTGCTTCAGGACTTTATGTTAGGAGAGAAAAATTCATCTCCATATGTTTAAGCCACTAGAGTAGCATATACTGTTAAGTTCAGGCAATGGAAATCCTAACCAACGAAGAGTTAAGACACAAACTGGACCCCAGGGACCAGAATCAGGAGAGATAGGGCAAGTCTGGGAACCTTCAGTAGTTAATTGCTCTTGCTGGTTTCTTCTGTCCCTCCAGTATTTTACCAACTCTGCATCTTTGCTCTCCTTTAAGAGCCTGATATAAGAGAAGGGAATTGCGTAAGCAAATTGCAGTGGCTGAGTCTCTCCAGATTCTTCTGACTGCGGCTATTGACTGGGCAGAGAAAAACATCCTCCTGACCAGTCCTCTCCTTACCTGCTTCAGAAGAGCCTTTGAAATCCTGTAACAGCATGTGAGTAAGTGAAGTGGATAATTACACTGCTTGCTTTTACATGGAGCCAAGAGGACCATTTATACCTCTTATCGGCCCTTAAGAGTGGCTCTTCTGCTGAATACTGGAAGCCTAGAAGGAAAGGAAATTATATGGAAATACATATAAAATATTTCCTCAGGACGACTCTGCAAAATGTGCGGTAAATAGAAAATAAGCAACCTATATAAAAATACACTTATGCTATTATTCCCACCCTGGCAAGGAGCAGCTCAGGGGAGAGATTGGCTCCCCACTAGGTATGCAGGTGTACTCCGGGTGACCCTTTGTAAGACACTGAAGATTCCTGAATTGTCAACATAATAAAGTGAAATAAAAATTAGAAGTGCTATAGGGGAGGAAAACATTTCCCTTCTTCACTTTTAGGTTCTTTGGCTGGTCTGATAATTAAATTGACATAAGACAGACTAACAGGAGAAAACCAAATTTAATTTTGCACGTTTGGGAGCCCATAAAAATATGAGATTCAAAGAAGTGACTAAAGCAGGCAGCTTTTATACCTTTTAGACAAGGAAACAATAAATCTGTGAAGCATCGGCAAATGGGGTCTGGGCTTGGGGTAGCAAATTAGTGAAGAAGTAACAGGTTTTGTCTATACAGCCTTCTTGTCCTTAAATTCCTTATCTCTGGTGGTACCTCCTGGTCACAGGAAAGGTACTTTTCACATGGGAGATTTATTTCCTTCTCTCAGAGGGACAAACGAGGTCAGAGCGCCCTTCTTGAACTGGCTGTTTCTTAAGTAACATTAATTCAAAATAATCAATATGCCAAAGTGGCATATTTGGGGTGGTATATTCTGCTCCCCTTCAGTGCACACAATTTTTCACACTCAAATAAAAGAAACACAAAGCCCTTCTTTCTTTAAGTCATAAATCTGTGACTTGAACATACCCTTCTTCTCTCCTCCACCAAAATCTAGGTTCCTCTGTGACTGAAATGCAATATTTGGTTAACTGTCTTTTTTTCTCTTTCTTTTTTCTTCCCTTCCTTCCTCCCTTCCTTTTCTTTCTCTTTCTTTCTTTCCCTTTCTTTCTTTCTTTCTTTCTCTTTCTTTCCTTCCTTCTTTCTTTCTTTCCCTTTCTTTCTTTCTTTCTCTTTCTTTCTTTCTTTCTTTCTCTTTCTTTCTTTCCTTCCTTTCTTCTTTCTTTCTTTTTCTTTCTTTCTTTCTTTCTTTCTTTCTTTCTT